>NW_025767161.1:600000-886694 GCF_003918875.1 Haliotis rubra
CATATTTATCGACACTAGATGTACCTGCATTGAGAGATACCTTTTGAGTTTCTTTGGTGTCAAGTCTCTTACGTAGATGCATAGCACAGTCGCCTGTCAGGCTCGAGGTATGATATCGATTTGTAAATATCGTAAGAAAATCAGTTTGGCCTTCACATCGCGAAAACACATCTGGTAGAAACAAGAAAAAGCCCTAGGTCAGTCTGACATTGAAAGGCAGGCTACATCTTCCGCTGAGACTGCAACTGTGACGTCTTCACCAATATATTCTTTGTTGGACCAGTTCTGAAGCACCAGTTGTAACTGGTTTCGACTCAAACATTGCTACGTGTTCGCCTAGTCTTAATATGGAGCGGTGGGGTAGCCTAGTGGTTAAGGCGTTAGCTCGTCACGCCGAAGAACCGGGTTCGAATCCCCACATCGATACAATGTGTGAAGCCCATTTCTGGTGTCCCCCGCCGTGATGTTGCTGGAATATTGCTAAAAGCGGCGTAAAACTAAACTCACTCACTAAATCTTAATACTCGCAAACACTAACAGTAGCCAAACAAATGCGGCATTTAATACATCGTGGCAATATGTTTTTTGGGGTTATACAATATGTGTCGTAATTACTATATGAACTAAATCAATTAATCAAAAACATATTTAGTCATCCACTCAGGAAGTCTTCAGTATAGAAAGTGAAACTATATAGTTATTACATAGTTAAGAGTGAGTGATTGAGTTTGGTTTTACGCCGCTTTTAGCAATATTCCAGCAATATCACCGCGGGGGATACCAGAAATGGGCTTCACACATTGTATCCATGTGGGGAATCGAACCCGGGTCTTCGGCGTTACAGTTCAGGGAGTGAATGCTGCATTAAGCCGAACATGTCTCATGGTATCATGGTAGCCTTTAGATTAGTATTTGTGTCGACATTTCATTCTAAACAGCAGTCTGCTCAAGAGCAACGATCTCTTAATGGATGCTCCCGTACTAAATAATGGATGGATGGATTGCCTGAGGTACTGTCAGCTTTTCAGAGTGTCTTGGTACCATGCCCAAAAGTAACAACTTTTAATGCCAATTAGATTGACGTCTATATAGGATATGTTGCTGAAGAAAACTATCGTTGCCTGACGAATGAGTGAGTGAGTGAGTTTAGTTTTACGCCGCACTCAGCAATATTCCAGCTATATGGCGACGGTCTGTAAACAATTGCGTCTGGACCAGACAATCCAGTGATCAACAGCATGGGCATCGATCTACACAATTGGGATACGATGACATGTGTCAACCAAGTCAGCGGGCCTGACCACCCGATCCCGTTAGTCACCTGTTACCACAAGCATGGGTTACTGAAGAACAATTCTAACCCGGATCTTCACGGGTCACAAATTCATGAGCACGAACTAGTAAAGTAAGCTAAATTAACCCACTCATTGTGTCCTTCAGCCTGACAGACCCGTGAAGACCTGGGCTAGAATTGGTCTTCAGTAAGCCATGCTTGTAGTAAGAGGCGACTTACGGGGTCGGGTGGTCAGGATGGCTGACATGGTTGATCGATCGTATGATCGATGTTCATGCTGTTGATCACTAGATTGTCTGGCCAAGACTCGATTATTTACAGACCGCCGCCATATGGCTGGAATATTGCTGAGTGCGGCGTAAAACAACAATCAAACCAAATCCAAACACACGAAACAGCCTGACACAACGAGGATGTTCTTCTTTAGGCACTAGCTGACAAACCTGCAAGCTGCATATTGGCCCGAACAGGTCTTGATGTCACACTGTTGTCGCCAAGTTGGAAGAGCACCAAGTCTAGGCGTCCTTTGTCGCCTGCAGCATGTACATAGCTGCCGCCAGGGGAAGTCATGACTATAGGCTATAATTAGCATACATCCACCTCGACGTCCCTCGCTGTAGACAGAAGTTTGTTTCTGGTCGGTTCTGTGAGGTAATAGTTATATGAGTGTGGAATGTCCGTCTGCTAAAACAGACGGTAGTTATGGCGATGATTTAGTTGAAGTTTTAGTGTTTTACCGGACTCTACGTTTCATCCAGCGGTGAAGCTACATGGGATCGTCTCATCTCGCTCAGACGGTAGCTCTCCGATCGAAGAGTTGTGTTCAGAAACGGAGGGTCGGGCGGCAGGCTGTGGCAGATTGAGCATCATGCTGTACAATGCCGAGCTACCCACACGCGGAGTTGTGTCTTTGTCTTACACCATCAAGTGAGGTGGACTTTGAAAATCAGGATGAATATTTAATGGGTTTGTGTATCATGCAATACGTGACCTCCGGATAACCCACGGATCCCATTGGCCGTGATGGTGGGAACAGTTATGTTTTATTAAAAGCTGCAACCATACAGGTTGAGCATGTAAGACAGCCTTTCTTGTAGCCGTTGTCAATGAATGGAATGCCTCTGCTTGTATGGCAGTAGCAGACGACTTGAGCAGAAGCAGACGACTCTACTTCAAGTTCTGTTTGGGGATCAGTAGCTCCAGAGATGGCGTGGGGCTACCAAAGATGCAGAGGGGAGGAGAAAGTTGAAAGCCCTTATGGCAAAGTATGATAATCACCCATGCAACTTTAATCATGAGTGCGTATGTTCGAGGAGGCAAGGATATTCAGCGTTTCATAGTGGACGAGGACGATGTCGGGAACACCCCTCTCAAAGTCCGCAGACAGTCGTTGACTGATGACGAGGAGATTGTTCTTAACGTGGGGGGCGTGCGGCACGAAACGCACGCGTCCACCCTGCAGAACGTGCCCAACACGCGCCTGTCACGCCTGGCGGAGAACCACCTGTTGGGTGACGGGAAGGAGGAATACTTCTTTGACCGCCACCCCGCCGTGTTTAACTCTATCATCGACTTCTACAGGACAGGTAGGTGACAGTGATGTTTTAGGGCTCGTATCCACCCCTACACTCTACGCACCCCTACACTCTACCCACCCCTACCCACTCTTTTATGCCATGACCCTTCTTCATCTCTTCACAGGAAATATATATTCATATACACTCTTCCGGACACCATGTCAAAGATCATAACGGACACTTCTAGCCACCAAATGCTTGTTGTTATATTAACCTGTTTATATTTGTGTACACTTGGTTCTGAAAATTGGTTGAAATATACACTGGTTGCCAATGCTTGTCGAGGTAGTATACGAATCATTTTAATCATGCACACTGGAGTGAACGCCATTGAGAAACATGTCATTGTTTTTCTGCAAATATTATGTTTAATCGCGATTTGGAATACAAGTTGTGCCTTCATTAAGCATACACTGTGTGTGATAGGCAGCGAGTGCCATTCTCTTCCCAGTGTGTTACAACTCTGTACAAAACCAGGCCAACTGCCCACAGCTGGTGGAACACTGGGTTATAGCCCTGTTTTATTCAGTAATCGTTAATGATTATCATATGTATTTACACTGACGATGTCAATATGAAGCAGGTATTTCTTCACATGTCCACCATGTTTGCCATCATTACAATGGGAGTTTGGAGATGCGATTTCTTCGTGTTTATTGTACATCGTCACGCAATACCGCCCAGGTAGACAGACACTGTACCTGTAATCAGGCAATGATAGCGAGCTAATGCGAGGTTGGCTGTAATGATGTCTGTGTCCCGACCTAATCCCGTCGTGAATCTTCTGATGAAGGGAGGGACACGTGTTTGAGACCCACAACCTTGTCACATGACCTTGTCTCGAGAACGACTGCACTATTCTGTTGGAGTTTCAGTTAGGTTTTCCTTAAATATTGCATTGAACTATTTTGAAATTAGGCAAATACTGACTGTTGATCTTGTATAATAGCACCTGCACTGATAAAATTACTGCTTTATCAACCTAATTTTAAATCAATGATTTTGTAAATTTTCAAGGTAAACTCAACACCATTGTTGGTCATTATTACTTTTTAATGGGGTCAACGTTCCAGCTTACAAGAGAGGTGGAAATGTCTTAAAACTGCATGGATCTATCTGTTGCATGTTCCTTGTACAGTTGACCCGTGAAGATCCGGGGTAGAATAGGTCTTCAGCAACCCATGTGCTTGCCATAAAAAGCGACTATCTTGTCGTAAGAGGCGACTAACGGGATCGGGTGGTCAGTTTCGCTGACTTGGTTGACACATGTCATCGGTTCCCAATTGCGCAGATCGATGCTCATGCTGTTGATCACTGGATTGTCTGGTCCAGACTCGATTATTGACAGACCGCCGCCATATAGCTGGAATATTGCTGAGTGCGGCGTAAAACTAAACTCACTCACTCACTCCTTGTACAGTTACGTAATTCACGTTGGCAACGACAATCTGGGGTCGTCGTAAAGATGCCTTCAGTGACGATAGGGTTGAAGCAGACCAGGGCCATCACCTGCAAGCTGGGATAATTCCAAGTGGACAGTAGACCCTGGCACGTGCGTTTTGGCGGTTATTGGTACCGAGGTATTTGAATCAGTTGGATATCTATTCAGTTTGTGGCAGGTCTCTTTGTTTCTTGTACAAGAACTTTGCAAGGAAGTATTGACTGGTTCCATGTTTGACAATCAAATCAAAGAAATTTCCCTGAGGGTTTTATCTGGCGTTATTCCGTTTCGAACTGACGGTAGGACATAGTTCAGATGTCCCATGTGTAGCTAAACCTCGTTAGAGCAGGTCCCATTGGAATCGTCACTATTAGCATAATTCCAGGTAACCAAATTATATATTTCTACACACGGCCTATGAAGTTATCGCGGAATATGGTTGTACGCGCTTGGGATTGTCCTGAATGGAATAAAGCATGGCAGTGATAGGTTTGAGGGTGAATGGTTATCAATGGAAAAGCAATGTTTTCCGTACACTTACTGTTAACAACACACGCACTTGTTGATGCCTGTAATTGTATGCTCATGCAGTCAATCACAGGATTGTCTGTCCCGATTCGATTATTTACAATCCGGCTCAAATAGCTTGAATATTGCCGATAATTAAGTTAAATATCAAAGAAAATGATCGGTAGCGTCCGGATTCAACAGGTTTCACTGTCTGTACGTGCCACAGCTTTTTTAGGGTGTGAATATTGGGTTATGTGTTTTTGTCTCATGGCAACATACTAGGAATAATGTGGAGGAAGTTTAAATGAGTATGGCGCTTTATACAATAGTAGTGATTGTGTACCACAACGTATTTGTTGCATATCATGGTTAAATTACTTTTGAAACCTGGAACTCTTTTAGACTAATCACGGCGTATGAATACATTTCCCAGGGTGCAGGTAATTACTCTGCCACAAACAATTAAATGCATATTCATCAAGCTAACATGAAATTCAAGGTAATTAATACTTTTCTATACTTGGTGAACTGGTTGCTTGTCAAGGGAGTACACGAGGTTGCTGCACACGAAGGTGAAGAATTAACTGTTTGAGTACTGAGAAAAGTCATTTGAGTTCCATTGTTGAGAAACTTCATGTGTTTGACTGAGAGTTTTTGTGAGTTACTGAATATTGTATGAGAGTAAATTTTATCATTTAGAGTCATGCATACCCACATGTGACCAAAATATCAGAAAACTCTTACTACAGTAGTAATACGTATAACAATTAGAGGTATGCTGAATATTTTTGAGAATGTTGAGACTTATTAGGAGTTACTGAATATTGTATGAGAGTAAATTTCATGCATACCAAAGGGTGACCAAAATATCAGAAAACGCATACCAGTAATACGTATAAAAATTAAAAAGAGCTTTGGTGAGTTACTCAATATAGTATGGGTGTAAACGTTATCATTTGATACCCGTGAAGATGTGGGTTAGAATTGATCTTCAGTAACCCATGTTGTCGTAAGAGGCAACTAACGGGATCGGGTGGTCACGTTCGCTGACTTGGTTGACACGTCATCGCATCCCAATTGCGTAGATCGATGCTCATGGTGTCGATCACTGGATTGTCTGGTCCAGACTCGATTATTTACATATTGCCACCATATAGCTGGAATATTTTTGAGTGCGGCATAAAACAACGAACAAAACCAATCATTTGAAGTCATTTATACCAACATGACACCAAACTATCAGAAAACGCATCCCAGCAATACTTATACCAGTTAACGGTTCAGTAGCCAGTAGCCACTTCCCTGTCATAGAGAATGACTATAGTTTTACGCCGCTACAGTAGTATTCAAGATATATCACCAGATAAGTTTTGGGAATCAAACACGAGCCTTCTGTATAACTACTGAAAGACTTTCGTTATTAGTGATTCACACCATGTGTGTTTCAGATAAGTGCAAGCTTCACGTGAAGATCCAGGTTAGAATTGATCTTCATGAACCCATGCTTATCGTTAGATGCGACTAACGGGATCGGGTGGTCAGACTTATTGGCTTGGTTGACACATGTCATCGTATCCCAATTGCCTGGGTCGATGCTCATGATGTCAGTCACTGGATCACTGGATTGTCTAGTCCGGGATCGATTATTATAGACTGCCGTTTACATAACAAACAAACAAAATATATGCGCCAATAAGTGAGGAACGCTTGTTGGAGATATTTGGTAGTCTATGGCTGTGGAATGGATTAGCAACCTCCAAGACTGCCAGACTTAGTTTGTTTTGTCCTGAGGGACCAGCAGAAAATTCGCCGTGAGTATGGAGAGGTAGATATGATTTGTTTGTCGTTAAACGTCGTATCAGCAAAAGCAATATGTCGGCGGTCTGTAAATAATCCAGTCTGAACCGGACAATACCGTAATTGACATCGTGCGCATCGATCTACGCAGCCTGGACATGGTGTATACACCAGCTAAGTCAGCTAACATGGCCACTTGATCCCGTTAGTCCGTTCTTACAGGTACGGGTTACTGAGCGTCAGTTCTAACCCGGATGTCCACGGGGTCTGTAGGTATACACCAGCTAAGTCAGCTAACATGGCCACTTGATCCCGTTAGTCCGGTACAGGTACGGGTTACTGAGCGTCAGTTCTAACCCGGATGTCCACGGGGTCTGTAGATACCACTTTACAAACACCGTAGGGGTGAAGATGACTAATGCAACAGCAGATATGGCTTGACGAATGGCAATGTTGGAGTCAACGTGAATACAACGCAGGATATATTTTCACTGACGCTAGTGTTTACCCTCAGGATGTATAAAGCGCTAAATTTACTTTAAAAATTGTAGATAAAATATGTATTAACCATGACAACGCAAGAAAATAATTATTCACGCTTTATTTGTATCTGAAATGTGTTTCATCTGTTTGACATTACAATCAATGCAATTATTGAAGGTTAAATGTTGACCGAACAGGGCATGCGTCTTCCGTAACGACCTTTCACTACAGCGCGGTGCCATTACGGTACACTGTAGCTGAAATAGCCCTTGTTGCAGCTGCAATGTTGTGCCATACCGTTGTTAAATCTTTCCATCACATCGTAAATGTTAGGCAGACGTCAGAATACATGAATATTCCAGTAATATTACTTAAACGAGACCATTCCATCTCGCTGTTATTGCCTACTAATCTTCAGGTTTGCACACCAAACACATATCAGGAATTGGGCGACGCAGAAATTGACTGATGCGATTGAAAAATGACTTGGTAAATGTCACCATGATATTGCTATTTGAAATATCCCATTTCTTCTGTGATTAGAAGACGGAAGTGATATATTACACGAACATTTCGAGTGTAATGGCAGTAGTCTTTGTCTCAAATTTGGTGTTGTGTAAAGGTCGATTTTCTCACACTCGGATGTCACGCGAGTTGGGTACCTAAAATACAAACATTAAGATTTAAAGAGTTTAACATGCCTTGGAACGCTTTGCTATTTCACACTACGTTATCGATTGAAGACGTTTTTTGATTTATATCTGTTAAATTGTGTCTTGTGGCGTTTATATTAAAAACATTAGTTGTCCATGAAGCCTATTCTCTTTTTGTTATTAATGGTTATCTGGGATGATTTCGGGTTGCAAAATATATTAACATTTAGGTCTTTTTCTGCAGAGTTGTGTCCCCATCGGCACCAGGATCTGCTGATTTTGTGCATATTATGATTATGACGCTTGATCTGTCGGTACTACACATGTGTTACTGTCTTTTCCAAAGTTGTTCATTGACGACTTAACTGTCGATCCGTGAAGATCCGTGAAGATCCCGGTTAGAATTAGTCTTCACTAACCCACGCTTGTAAGAGGTGACTTACAGGATCGGGTGGTCAGATTCGCTGACTTGGTTGACGCATGTTATCGTAGCTCGGTTGCATAGATCGATGCCTATGCTGTTGATCCCTGGATTGTCTGGTCCAGACTCGATTATTTACAGGCCGCCGTCCTATAGCTGGAATATTGCTGAGTGCGGCGTAAAACTAAACTCACTCTCTTGCCTAACTGTAGGTGAGGTGAAATTGGGTTTAACGTCGTGCTTGAGAATATTGAATATGCTTGAGAAGCATGAATACCCCACTCAGACACATTATACTGACTCCGAGCCGACCACTCCTTGTTGTACCCATTAATGCCGAGCGCCAGGCAAGGACCAACAAGTACCATATTTTAACGTCTTTTGGTATGACGCGGTCGGGGATCGAACCCGCTACGCTCTAACCACTACACCACGGAGGCGGTCTGCCTAACTGTTAACATTCCCCCTACAGTGTGAGAATCCACTGTTGCATGTATTTACCCGTGGTTATTTATCCTCTTTACCATTGTTATTTATCCTCTTTACCATTGTTATTTAGAAACGTTCTATAAGCACTCAATATATTTATCTTGGTGTCATTTGACTCGTACTTGAAAACAAAGTTGTATTTGTAGCGAACGGACCCATGGAATTATCAATAAAAAACATATGTATGTGGATTATACGATGTGTGACTAACGCAATAGTATTTAATGTAATTGTGACATGGACCAGTGAGTTGTTTTACCGGATATGTCGTCAGTTTATATTCTAATTAACATGATGTCAGCGACGTGTAAAATGGAAATTATTGTAAGTATATATTTACGACATGAAGCGAGACACACTGTGTGTATGGCTGTTGGTCTTTTGTTGTAAATGTTTATTGTTAATTTAATGCCCGCACAGCCCTTTTTCAATATTTGATCAACGTTTAATTTCCTCCTGTTAAAAAATTAAGCCGTATCAGTTGTCACATAGAAAACGCTAGTAATGAATATTGATATTATTTTTTTAAATATATAAATATTTGTCTTTGGCAAATATATAGTATGTAATTGGATTAATTGTTTGTGTTCAAATATTTGTGAAGATGTCAGTGTAATGACAATGGATGTATAACTATCTCGGAAGTACGTTTACGCTTTACGCCTAAGTCGTATTTAATTACCCATAAACCCTGAGGGGATTCGGTAATGGAATCAATGGTTCGGCTAATTACGCTGTCAGTTGGCTGCGTGCGAGGGTCAATGTTCATAAGATCAGTCATATGTTTGTCTAGACTAAATCATATCCCAGTTGCGTAGATCGATGTTCATGATGTTGATCACTGGATTATCTGGTCCAGACTCGATTATTTACAGACCGTCGCTGGAATATGCTGAGTGCGGCGTAAAACTAAAGTCACTCACTCACTTTATAGAAGCTGTCTCTCAGTAACGGCTGAGAAACAAACATGAGTGTAAGAACACTTTACTATGCGGATTTCGCGTTGACTTTAATCTCTATGTGGCTAGCGAGTAAAAAAGTAGGTCCGTACTATTTGAACAATATCCTATTCTGTGTATTCAATGTGGGTTACAATGAAACTCCCCCTGCTGCCAGTATTGTTGTATGTCTACTGCTGCCATTTGTCGTCTCTTGGAGAATCCTCTGTGAGCTATTACCTCGCGGGATGCTCAGCTTCAGCAGATGTACATGCTCAATAATTAACGGAGCATCTCAATTACAGAACTAACACTCAGCATTGCCATGATTAATAGAAATATCGATCAAAAGAGCACTTTACCAAAACACACAAATATATATATATACATACATACATTATAAATTATACACCTGTACATATACTTCCGAATTTAAGAAGACAGAAAATATATTTCTTATCAATCAAGAATATAAAACTGGAAAACACCACCCTCAAAGGAACAGTGAGTGAGTGAGTGAGTATGGTTTTACGCCGCTTTTAGCAATATTCCAGCAATAGCACGTCGGGGGACACCAGAAATGGGCTTCACACATTGTGCCCATGTGGGGATTCGAACCCGGGTCTTCGGCGTGACGAGCGAACGCTTTAACCACTAGGCTACCCCACCGCCCTCAAAGGAACAGACATAATAAGACGATCAAATATAGAAAAAAAGCACAAGTACTATTATCCCATTTAAAATACAATATACCGGTCGTCTGGAAAAAGCAGAATCCAACATGGCGTCAAGCCCGCCATCTTTAAAAATAGTCCTGTCCCCGGTGAGATCAGAACACGCTAAAGATGCATGCTTAGAGTCTTCAGATGAAGGCTCAGATAAAGGTCAACATCCGTGCAGCAACGTTGATGAGAGTGATGCAACGTTGATAAGAGTGATGCAGCACGACAGTCAACATGGCTTATTCATTACCGGAAGTCATCACGTGAAAGGCACATGCATCAGCGACGTTTCTCGGACCCAGATCTAGACCCATATCCCACTATTAGATAGTCTAAAGGAGCTTTTGTTCCAAGCGGCCATGGAAAGAAATGCATCCAGTTGGTCTGCGCTTGTGGATATGTGTATTGAAGAACAATGTCTCACTGGCTTTGAATTCTGAACTTCGTTTCAAACACACCGTTGTCATTACGGGAAGCCATGTTGAAGTGGCGAAGCTGTATGGTTAATAACGCCGGTCCCACAGCTCGAAAATACAGACTGGCGGTGCCAACCTCTTCTCTTGAATTCCCAATACTATCATTTTTCATTCGAGTCTCACTGCTCACCCCTGCCTCCTGTAAACGACTTAACACCAATCTCAGAAGAATCGAGAAAAGGCTGCGATTTGAAATTAAATTAATAAAAAATATCGAGTTTAGTTGCGTCCCGCGTTCAACACTAGTGTGTTCTGAATACCCATTTGAGAAAATTCAGTCCTTGCGTTAACTGCTCACACGCGTTGTTACGAATCAATCAGTTTGCAGTTTTCATACTTCCAATACTTTTCGAAGATGGGCGTAATGAATAGACGACATGCAATAATTTCTCTCCGATTAGTTGCCGCTGTTCTTTCCTGCAGTGCATAAAGACCTAATTAAACCATGTGAAATGAGCGCTTGCACTTACGTTGTTTTGTAGCGATTGATTTTTAGTTCACCTTGAAGTGTAGCATCTGTTGAGGGACATTTTCAGTAGCTTGGCCGTCCATCCATCGTCGGAAGCTACCTTGTCAACATCTTCTCAGAAACTATACAAGCAAGCTGGGGTACGTTTCTACCAAAATGGAACCAAGGTTGTTTTGGTTCACCTGGACGTGATTAGTCTTAGCTCACCTGGTTATGATTGGTTTTAGCTCACATGGACGGGATTGTCTTAGCTCACCTGGATGTGATTGGTTTCAGCTCACATGGACGGGATTGTCTTAGCTCACCTGGATGTGATTGGTTTCAACTCCCTAGACGGGGTTGTCTTAGCTCACCTGGATGTGATTGGTTTTAGCTCCCTAGACGGGGTTGTCTTAGCTCAACTGGATGTGATTGGTTTTAGCTCCCTAGACGGGGTTGTCTTAGCTCACCTGGATGTAATTGGTTTCATCTCCCTGGACGGGGTTGTCTTAGCTCACCTGGATGTGATTGGTTTTAGCCCACTTGGGTGTGATTGGTGTTTGCTTGCGAATGGTGTTCCATCAGTCTTTAACTGTTTTCAACATCTATCTGATACTATGAGACGGATGACGTTTCCACTTTCTATTTGGGATTTAGCTCGCAAGGGTTGTCCGTCTTCCGGATCCGTTCGTCCCGGAACAACACTTTCCATAAGAACTTGTGTACTGTATCCCATAGAGAGAGTGATGTTGTTGAACGCCGCAGTCAAATATATGACCACTTTATTACTGTCATTAAACATCCGTGTCTGAAACACTGACTAGAGCCTTAACACTTGTCCATGCCACACTCAATCTAGTTGCACAGCATGTTCATCAGGCCCCTGTAATACGTTGGTTACTTAACATTCAGCGTTTTGATTGTATAGGGTTTTCAGGTATATGTCATCCTGTTAAACTAAGTACTTTTTCTACTCTTCTGGAAGTGAAACGTTTGAAGTAAGAATCGATGAATCTCGTTCACTTGTAATGGCTCAAATAACCGCAAGTTTCCCATACCGGTATGTGGGTTAACATTCACCGTCACAACCTCATGTTGCCGTCACCTTCTCACACCCAGGTTAACATTCGCCTTCACAACCTCATGTTGCCGTCACAACCTCATGTTGCCATCACCTTCTCACACCCAGGTTAACATTCGCCGTCACAACCTCATGTTGCCGTCACCTTCTCACACCCAGGTTAACATTCGCCGTCACAACCTCATGTTGCCGTCACAACCTCATGTTGCCATCACCTTCTCACACCCAGGTTAACATTCGCCGTCACAACCTCATGTTGCCGTCACCTTCTCACACCCAGGTTAACATTCGCCGTCACAACCTCATGTTGCCGTCACCTTCTCACACCCAGGTTAACATTCGCCGTCACAACCTCATGTTGCCGTCACCTTCTCATACCCAGGTTAACATTCGCCGTCACAACCTCATGTTGCCGTCACAACCTCATGTTACCGTCACCTTCTCACACCCAGGTTAACATTCACCGTCACAACCTCATGTTGCCGTCACAACCTCATGTTGCCGTCACCTTCTCACACCCAGGTTAACATTCGCCTTCACAACCTCATGTTGCCGTCACCTTCTCACACCCAGGTTAACATTCGCCGTCACAACCTCATGTTGCCGTCACAACCTCATGTTGCCGTCACCTTCTCACACCCAGGTTAACGTTCGCCGTCACAACCTCATGTTCCGGGATAGAATAGGTCTTCAGCAACCCATGCTTGCCACAAAAGGCGACTATGCTTGTCGTAAGAGGCGACTAACGGGATCGGGTGGTCAGGCTCGCTGACTTGGTTGACACATGTCATCGGTTCCCAATTGCGCAGATCGATGCTCATGCTGTTGATCACTGGATTGTCTGGTCCAGACTCGATTATTGACAGACCGCCGCCATATAGCTGGAATATTGCTGAGTGGGGCGTTAAACTAAACTCACTCACTCACTCACTGAAAATCAATGATGTCATCAGGTGTTCACGAAAAGGGTTCGAATCCTGCTTTACAGAAAGCGCCCTCCTCTCAAATGGGTTCGTTGTTGTCGCTCCAGCACTCCTGTATTCCATATCGTTTTCGGAACAGTAAACCAAAATGTATATTTTTGGTTGCTTCACGGTAATGTCTTCTCTATTGAAACAGAGACATTTCAGCCTATGCTGCATCTAGTTCGAGTGTGGTGGCATATTGTGTGGTTGTCCTCTGTGACGTCAGACAATGCCATCCTGGTGTCCCCAGCAGTGGTATTGCTGCACTATTTTTAGACAAGCACAAGATCATATTTACTCACTCACTCACGAATTCTTTAAAACTTGTGGGACCGACCCTTTTCGCAGCTCAAAGATCGCTTTTTGACCCCAGGGTCCCGTTCCCCAAAGCAAAGACAGAAGTCAATGGATTGTCTAAGCATTAAGACTGCTTTGTGGAGCCGGGCACTGACAGATTATACATGAATGTTATTAGCGTCTGGGGGCGGTGGGGCAGCCTAGTGGTTAAAGCGTTCCCTCGTCACGCTGAAGACCCGGGTTCGAATCCACACATGGGTAACATGTGTGAAGCCCATTTCTGGTGTCCCCCGCCGTGATGTTGCTGGAATATTGCTAAAAGCGGCGTAAAACCAAAACTCAGTCAGTCAGTATTAGCGTCTCGTCAACACACGACTGGCATCCATCTTGAGACTCTGCTGTCAGTATTAGCGTCTCGCCAGCACCCGACTGGCATCCATCTTGAGACTCTGCTGATGTAAACACCTCACTCCCAGACAAATGTTGCTGCATGCGGGATGACGCGGAAATGTTGACACACACACAACTCACAACGTTTACCGTCATCTCTGTGATTTCCACTAACATTTACACACTGCCATATTCAGTTTGTTCAAACAACAGCAGTATATTATTAATGTATTTAATGGCTCAGTATATTTTGTGGGACGGAAGTTGTTGGTCGGGTCAGTGTTGGATGTCTACAGCTGTGTCAACGATACCTGCGTCGTTCATGGCGGTCTAAATAATGATAATAATGAGAATATTTTTAACGTGCCTTTTCCAGGCTCGATATCCTTCTCAAAGCACACATTTACTGTGAATGACATTGGGACGACGGTCCCGATCATGTCGCTCTCTCGTGTAGGAGGTAACATGTTTTCCGAGTTACTTTTTCGAGGCCTGAGATAAGTATATAGTAGAAGAAAGTTATTCTTAAATATTTAGACATGGAATTACACATTAATCTTCGAGTCTAGATTTGCACGTGTTGAATTAACTTAATGGTTATCATTTATATACCCACTCTATCTGTGTCTCTCTATCTCTCTCTGCCTGTGTCTCCGATCGCAAACAAACACAAACATTAATTACATCATAGCCAAAACATCAATAAAACAACAATACGAGTTGCACGCACGTTTGTAGTTTCCTCCATATGGTATATATATGTATAGTGGAATGTAACCGATCTGCCAACCTTACCCTCGTACAACCAGTCTGTGTTTTCACTTATTTGTTAAATTATCGATTTATGATGTGCATTGCCAGCGTATATTCCACATATTGAACTACCCACGCAGGGTTTGATAACACCTGTCGCCACCAGTGCTATGCATTGCTGCCCAGATACAACAAGGTTACCATACTCGTGTAGTGTTAACGTTGTAACTGGAACCTTCCATTCAGTTAGATAGTATTGATTATAAACCTTTAAAACCACATACCCCTCATCACAATTGACAAGGTTATCTTTCTTTTGGGCAATTTTGTGCTTGGGAGAGTGAGTTTGGTTTTACGCCGCTCTTAGCAATATTCCAGCAATATCACGGCGGTGGGCACCAGAAATGGGCTTCACACATTGTACCAATGTGGGAAATCGAACCCGGGCGTTTGGCGTGATGTTTTTTGTGACATAGGCTGTTCACTCTTCCCCTGTCATAGTGTTTTACGTTTGTTGTCCTGTACAGTTACAATACACCTGCCATGGCGTTTGCTGTTTGCTTGTTTTGCCCTCCACGTTTACATTTCTTCTACCACGGAGTTTGATGTTCATATTTTTTTGTCCTACACGTGCACGTTATTCCTGCCTTGGTGTTTGACGTGTAATCAGTGTGCGAAATAGCCACTGGTCCGCTAGACCCTGGCTAGTAAAAATCCAGTCGGGCCAGTAAATGTCCACAGTCCATATGGGGTTATTTTGTAAATATGTCACTCTCTCCGACTTGTTAAGTTGTAATACACTTCCGAATCATGCAAGATTATGGCCTGATAAAAATGTTCATCATATTAGCAGCTTAATGATAAAACCCGTCTCATGCCGACAATATCTTATTCTCATATATTTTTTGTAATCTGTTGCTTAGTTTCTACGTTCATCTGTCTGGCTAGTGAATTATTTTGTGGGCTAGTAACTTTCAGGCATAGCTAGCCCGACGGGCCAGCAACATTTGGAAACTATTTCACAGACTGCGTGTAATGTCCAACCTTATACACGCTATTCTTGTAAAGGTGCATGAGGTACATTTTCCTCCGCTACACTACCTCCTAAGGCAAAAAGGATGGTATATTAATTACGTTGACCAGTACAAGAACGCACTATGGCGTGATGTTCTCACTTGAAAGCGTAAGAGGCGACTAACGGGATCGGGTGGTCAGGCTCCCTGGCTTGGTTGACACATGTCATCGGTTCCCAATTGCGTAGATCGATCCTCATGCTGTTGATCACTGGATTGTCTGGTCCAGACTCGATTATTTACAGACCGCCACCATATAGCTGGAGTATTGCTGAGTGCGGCGTAAAACTAAACTCACTCACTCTCACTCGAAAGAATCGGCTCTTCTTTACCGTCCTTTGAGTCGCGAAGGGTGCCACCGATGTGACATCATCATTATAGCTCGGTTGTTTTTAACGTTTTAACGTTGCACTCAGCAATATTCCAGCTATATGGCGGCGGACTGTAAATGATCGAGTCTGGACCAGACAATCCAGTGAGCAACAGCATGAGAATCGATCTGCACAAATGGGATATGATGACATGTGTCAACCAAGTCTGACTACCCGATTCAGTTAGTCGCCTCTTATGACAAGCATGGGTAGCTGAAGATCAATTCTAACCCGGATCTTCACGGGTCCATCACAGCAGTACATGACAATGACACAAGGGACCATACACACATGCTTATGATAACGTACAGTACAACCAGACATTTTTGAGAATTTAAGATTGTAATTATTTAAGAAAAAATTTCACTCATTACTCACGTATTAAATGTGAATATTAGCAGAACATGACTCCAGATTCAAAGACAGGTGAACAGTTAGTATTTTGTCAAGTCACCATGGGCAGCAATGCAGGCTTCAATGCGGCTGGGCATACTACTGATCAAAGAAGTTAGAAAGTCGTGGTCCATGCTGTCCCAATATCGGACCACCTCTTCTTTCATTTCAGCAACATGTGTCAGATTTTTCTTATTGACACTTTCCTTCATAAGTCCCCAAACATTTTCTATTGGATTTAGGTCAGGGCTATAGCTTGGCCAATCTAATAATGTCATATTTTGGGTACGAAACCAGGCCTGTGAATGCTTTGAACGATGTTTTGGGTCGTTGTTCGCTGGAAAATCCAAAACTTTCCAAAGAACACGTGAGCAGATGGAAGTAAATGTCCCTCCAGAATATCTGTGTACCGCTCACTGTTCATATTCCCTTCAAATACAGAGAGGGGCGTTGCCCCTAACACTGATATGCCACTCCACACGATAAATTTCGGACTGTACTTTGGCGCTAATACAAAGGTTTCAGTTTGTTTGGTCCAGAATGTCAGTGTATTAGGAAACAGCCACACAGAACTTTCAACTGAGAAAATCACATTGTCCCAGTTAAAATTTCTATGCTGTAAGCACCAGTTCAACTTTCGCTCCTTTTTGTTCAGGTTTCATGATCGGTGATGAAGTTCCTCGACTTTTCTGCCTACTCATTGCATGCAGCTCAGTTCTAATTGTCTCCTTTTAGACAGCCACAGTTCCTCTATCAATCATATCCAGCCTTAAGTTTCCTAAACTCCTTCGTTTGTTTTTAGAAACAAGAATACCAAGCCGCCTCCTGTCACCGACAGTAAATTTTCTGGGCCTACCTGCGCCTCCCTGGTGCTCAATGCCATATCCATTGGCAATATTTTTCAAAACACGATAAACAGTGGACAAAGGGATGCCTGTTCTACTTGAAATCACTTTAGCTGATCTGATGTCCTTGTTATAATACTCTAAAATCAACTTCCTCTTCTCTAAATCATCCATACTGAGGATCACTGAAAATGTCGTCTGCTAGCAAGTAAACAAAGGGGGGATAACTCTTCACAAACTAATGAAAAGGATTAACGGAGTTGTCTCTCTTGAATGAAACCAAGCACTTGATAGCTGGTCAAGGTTGTTTATACTAGAAATCCAATTAAACGTATTCCTAAAATTCTCAACAATTTCTCGTCATACAATACAACATTCTGTGGGGATTTCTTATGAAGTGCTTGTTTTCACTTCTGTTTGCTTCAAGCTTGCGGGGAGTGTCACTCACTCTGTCTCCCGTTAAATCATTAACGACGCTGTTGCCTGTGCACGCCATTGTTACCGACATGGCCACCGTGTACGGTGGTTTCAGAAATGACTATTCTTACGATCATTATACCCCTCTGACATGTTTTCAGATGCAGTCTGATTATAGTTTTGTTCTCGTCACGAACGTTCTCCTTTGCGGATGTAGCCAATCAATTTCGCCTTTGTCCAACCATCCTCTGTGCTGATATCGGGAAAGAAATTAAATAGACATCTGGACAAGGCTTCCAGTTCACTGAAAGGACAAAGATCATTCACTTTAGACAAAATGTGCCAAACGTTCTCTCACTGGAGGGAGCACGGGTGTTTCAATCGTCTGAGGATTCGCTGAGCAGAGTCGCTTCCCTTATGCACGTCGGGAACCTTTGATCGTGGGTTCGAGCCCCGGTACGTCCCAGGGCCTAGATTTTCGAAGCTCTCTTAGCGCTAAGATAGTCGCAAGTTAATGTTAATGTATGGCACTTACGACTATCTTAGCGCTAAGAGAGCTCCGAAAATCTAGATCCAGAACTGTGGGTTACACAAACGCAATAAACGTCTACGCCCTGCACGACGTCGGGCCCTCCTCCACCATTAAGCCAACACCCCGTGATGTCTAAAATCTGAGCTGTCGCTACACCCTTGTCACAAATCGTGATATAGCTGATGAAAACAATGATGGTTTGTTAAACAACTTTTATATTTTGTAGACAAACATTATGACAAAATTCTGCAGAGTTGGTGTGTTTTTCCTATTTACTTTGAGTCATTTACGATTATTTGTTTTTGGGTTTATGCAATTCATTAGGGAGATTTTGACTCAAACGGATTGAGGCAAACTCATCTTCAAGTGATTATGTTATTTTCCTGACATTTATAATGTCATTTATCATTTAGAATAGTGTCATGGTAATCGCACATATCGGGTTAGAATATTGATCTTCAGTAACCCATGCTTGTTGTAAAAGGCGACTAAAGGGATCGGGTGGTCAGGCTCGCTGACTTGGTTGACACATGTCATCGGTTCCCAATTGCGTAGATCGATGCTCATGCTGTTGATCACTGGATTGTCTGGTCCAGATTATTTACAGACCGCCGCCGTATAGCTGAAATATTGCTGAGTGCGGCGTAAAACTAAACTCACTCACTCACATATTTCAAATTCAGTTTACGACCTGACACGAAAACCTAAAAAACCTTGATTCTCGAAGTAAATTCATTCTCACTTAGTCCTAACATCTCGAAATGTCTCCATCCAACAAGGCTAATGCCTCCGTAGTGGTTGAAAGGTACATTAGAATGTTGTATTTAACCGGCGCGCCACACACAGATACACACAGACAGACACACACAGACAGACATACTAACACTCTAACGCACAAACTCACTAATCAAGAATTCTAACCTAAACATATTGTATCGTTTTCCGAAGTATTTGATTTCGACGTTTAACACCTCTTGAGATTCTTGAGAGGCATTTAGCAGTTGGTGAATATATAAGACGAGTGTAATGGCAACCTCTTCTTTATTGTATAACACGACGTTTCTGGGCTACTTTTTGCCCCTTCTTCAGGTGATAAAGACAGGTGTAGAAAACATTATATATAAACATATTATATATACACCTCTTTCCTAAAACCTGCACCTGCAGTACATGTGGCAAGATACAATGTATACTGAAAGCCATTAAAAACGCAATTTGATATTCATAACTTTCTTTACTCACACAAATGTGAACATATATAAATGTAACTGGCAAATATGGTTTAAGTGATTATCTGTGGATAATTCCATCTGAAAATGACGCAACAACGACATCAAACAAAGAGGGGTCACTTGCAGTCAATGTCGTGTGTGTCCACCGTGCGCTGCAAGACATGCTCGGAGTCTTGGGGCATTGAACGACACAGGAACAGCTGTGGGATAGTCTGTCAGTGATGGCCTGTGTCAATTGAGCAACTGTCCTTGGTGGTACATAGAGAATCTCACCCAAGTGTCTTCTGATATCAATTATATCAACACGAGTTGATAAAGTTACAAATATCCGAGGCTTGCCGAGGATATTTTTACTTTTATCAACGAGTGTTGATATATTTGATATCAGAAGAACCGAGGGTGAGATTCTATTTATCATCCAAAATCACTCTTCAATAATTTTCAATGAAAAATGTACATCTCTGAACATGGTACTGTCATTAGACTTGCAGTGCAGCGATGTCATAGCATTGTGACGTCATCAAGTTGATGACGTCATAGCATTGTCAGGGCATTGTACAAAATCTACTGTCAAAACGATATCTCCTAGGAGATATCGTTTGATCTCACACAAGCGATATCTCCTGTGGAACACAGTTTTGGATGATAAAAGTTGATTTCGAACTCACCGTCCAAGTTCATCCAACAGATGCCCGATTCTGGGGACAATGAAGGCCAGTCCATCACATGAACATTCTCATTATTCAGAAAAGCCCGTGTTACCCTGGCTGCATGGGGACGTGCATTATCATGCTGAAACACAAAATGGTTACGACCGCCATGTTGATCCATCATTGTGAGTACAGCCGGAAAGAGATTGTCCATATAACGATGAGCATTCAGACTGCCGTTAACCACTACCACTTTTGATAGCAGACCAGATCATGACACCACCCCTTCCAAAACGATCATGTTCAAGGACACAGTTTGGCGCAAGTCTTTCGACGTCGATAAATCCGTTGACGTCCATCTGCAACGGAAAGGTTAAACCTGGATTCATCTGCAAAAATGACATCTCGCCATGGTCAGTTGCGAAGATTGGCCCCATTAGCTGCCCATCGCTGTCTTGCAAGTCTGTGGCAATGCAATAAGGTTGGACCACGGTACTGGCAACGACACCGGATGTTGAAAGCAGCAAGGTGTCTTCGCACCGTTTGGGCGCCAACATGACGTTGTCTTGTCCCAATTGCCCTCCTTGCCGTATCAGCAGCTGTTTGGAAGCGATTTCGCAAGTGTGAAACTCGGATATTGCGGTCCTGTCGAGCTGACGTCACAGGTGGTGCACCAGGTCGCGGACGATCAGCAACATTTCCGGTGGCTCGAGAACGTAGTCGACCAACACTTGATGGATGCACATTAGAGTGCATGGCAATCATCACATCTGAAGCACCTTGACTGACCATACCGATAGCCCGAATACTTTCATCTTGTGTCAAGCGTGGCATTTTCTCAAGTGATTGAGTTTCACAATTCCTTGTGCTTTTAAAGGGCCTGGGTGCAGGTAATGCACGTGCACAACGTGTTTCATGAATGTGGTTGTGCTTACGAGAACTGTCAAAGGTTCAGTTTTAAGCATCAAAGTTCATATGAGAGGAAAGTTCGGGGACTCGAACTCGAAATGGGCCGGAATAACAGCCTATCATCCCTACATCCACTGTATCGCAGGAAACAAATCTTAAATAGAACTTTTGTAAGTTCCTGGACAACAAATACCAATTGCGTTTTGAATGGCTTTCAGTATATAATGCTATATAATGCTAAATGGCAAAGTGGTCTGGGTGTAGATATAAAACGATTCTCATTTATTTTGTGTGGAAAAAACTCAATTCTCAATACTTTACATCCATACTTTACCAAAACAACGATTCTCTTTTACCTAAGCAATCTAGTTAAGTAGTGTAATTCAAACCGGAGTAGCAAGGTAATGTGTTGCTGTCGTCATTGAAGAATTATCCCGTCAGAGTGTTGAGGCATTTCTAGATTGATTGTACATAGCGTATACTACAGAATGGATGCTGGTTCCTCCTCGTGTAATCTATCAACGCCAACAGCTCCAGGGACAAACAGTTGCGTCAACGACCGCAATGGCTGCGACTCCATTTACTCTGTTTAATAATCGAAAATGTGTTGGCACAATCGTCTCGCTGGAGCTGGGACGTCAGTTCAAAGTACTGTATTCCACGAATAAAATTAACAACTATACCGTTAGTTCGGCCAGGGGAATCTTCATGATGCCATTCATATTTCATAGCGGCAGTCGTTGCGGGCTATTATTCCGCCTGTGGTGAATTGTAACAGGCTTTGTTGTCTAGCTGTAATATATCCATGATTAAAAATTGTTATTAAAATTGAATATAGAATGCATGTATGTCTATTGTAATACTATTTAATGATAAGTGTTGTACGCGACGGCCAGGCTCTATGGTATGGTTGAGTTCGA
Organism: Haliotis rubra; assembly: GCF_003918875.1. NCBI lineage: Eukaryota > Metazoa > Mollusca > Gastropoda > Lepetellida > Haliotidae > Haliotis > Haliotis rubra. Next base: position 622,078 of record NW_025767161.1, read on the forward strand.
GTTCGAGTCGGCAAGTGAACGAAATTTAGAAATATTTATCACGTTATATGCGACTGGAAATTGACTAAGCGGCCATGTTACACTATCTTAAATCTACCAAGGGCTCAGGTGATAATCGGACCTAATCCAAGACCAGTATCTACGGAGCTAACAGATTCAAGGCGCAGAACATGTATCTGTGTTGTGTGTTTATAATCCACGTTGGTCAAATCACGCTCGTGCCACCTATACTTTTGTGACATTCTCGCAACTGGTCAGTTGTATTACACATTTATCATATATGTTTCGGTCAAATTAAATGATATAATTCTGTCAAGATAGTGAGTGAGTGAGTTTAGGTTTACGCTGCACTCAGCAATATTCCAGCTATATGGCGGCGGTCTGTAAATAATTGAGTCTAGACAATCCAGTTATCGACAGCATGAGCATCGATTTACGCAATTAGGATACGATGACATGTGTCAACCAAGTCAGCTAGCCTGACCACCCGATCCAGTTAGTCGCCTCTTACAAGTATGGCTTACTGAAGATCATGGGTCACTGGATTGTCTGGTCCAGTTTCTCTCGGTTATTTACAGACCGCCGTCACATAGCTGGAATATTGCTGAGTGCGGCGTAAAACTAAACTCACTCATTTTAACCAACGTGCAGCTTATCCACGTTATTCCTCCTTTCCTCAGCTCATGGTAGCAGGGTCGAATTCGACTTCACAACGAAGGGACGCGTTAATTTGCTCTGAGAGGTGCTTGTGTGGGTAATGAATTTTCTACCGTGTAATAGCGATTAGAAGCCACCATGCGAGCTCGGCCTCTGGTAGTATTGCCTCATTTGAAGAAACTGACTTTCGTCCCTTGTCACGCGCGTTCCACGGAGAGAATGAAGTTTTTCTATCGCAGTTCTTCATGGTGCCATTTTGGTGGAATCTCTAATCAATAAACGTGCAGCGTCCTGCCAGCTGCCAATGCTGGAAACGGCACACTCGTAGCTATGCACCCTTCCAGCAGAGACCTGGCCCGCTCCTGCGCGTCAACAAAATAACGCTCTGGGTGTACAGCAAAAGGGTCAAGGTTATCTATATGTTGATTCTGATATGTATGATATATGTCTGTTGGTTAAGGCTGCACTCGGCAATAGTCCAGCTGTATGACGGCAGTCTGTAAATAATCAAATCTGGACCAGACAATCCAGTGGTTAATATCATGAGTGTCGATCCACGCAACCGGGAAGCGATGACATGCGAGGGTTGCTGAAAACCAATTCTAACCCGGATCTTCACGGGGCTCATATACATATGAATAAGCCGATTGCTGATTTATTGGAATACACAATGGTGATAATCAGCAACAGCGTCACATTTGATGTTTATCGGTTTTAACACAAATGTTATCATGAATGATTAAATGAATGCACTACAATCAAATGACTTTTTTTCGTCCAATTTTAATCAAATTACGTGAATCATTTATAGGTTACAGGATCAATACATAACGCATAATTTTGCTTTGGAATTAGAAATACGTGTTGATATGAAGATAAATAACTCATGTTACGTATATTGTGTATATTGCAGTACTGTGGACATTAAACTAATGTATGCAAGGTTATCATATACGACAACTTCACAGAAAGGTTTCGGGCGCTGTCCGGGAACGCCACTCGTGCCCAAGAAGGTGACCATCATGTTACTTTTGTGACCCATGTCCTGGAGGACCTGAAACAGTGAGTGAGTTTAGTTTTACGCCACTTTCTGCAATATTCCAGCAATATTACGGCGGGGGACACCAGAAATGGGCTTCACTCATTATGCCCATGTGGGGAATCGAACCCGGGTCTTCGGCGTGACGAGCGAACGCTTTGACCACTAGGCTACCACACCGCCCCGACCTCAAACAGCATCTTCTGACTGTGCAACATCATCCCTCCACAGCGAATGATGTCATCACACATTTGCCAGCTTACACTTCACCGGAGGCCCTTGTGGAAGTGTACTATTGCTGCGGCGTAAAATATCATTTGCTTACTATCTTGCAATACCTCAAGTGCACCTGCGCTATGTTATATCAGATTAAGGTGAGGTGAGGTGAAATTGGGTTTAATGTCGTGCTTGAGAATATATCGCTCATATGACGGCGTGCATGCGTGTGTATGTGTATGCGCGGCTGCTTGTAAATTTACTAGCCCAGATTTGAGCTGGTTTTATAGTGCTAGCTCACTGAAATACCATGCCGCAGTAAAGCATGAATACCCCACTCAGACACATTATACTGACTCCGAGCCCACCAGTCCTTGTTGTTCCCATTAATGCCGAGCGCCAGGCAGGGACCAACAAGTACCATATTTTAACGTCTTTTGGTATGACGCGGTCGGGGATCGAACCCGTGACTTTCCGCTCTAACCACTACACCACGGAGGCGGTCTATATATCAGATTAAGATTTGCCTGTACCAGTCCATACTACTTTGCCCTAACGGTGCTGGTAAAGACGTATAACAGAGGCCAGAATGATGTCTTTTATCATTTAACTGACACCGCATATCGAGAGACTTGCTATCGCTGTTTGACAGGACCACCTGTGTTGAAATTACTTGGAGGGAGAAGCATATATGAATATGTGCGGGTGCACTGGAGGCATATCGATATCTGCTTGATGTCGAGACTGTGATAGAAACGACTTTAGTCAACGAGAGGAAACGGTATAGCACTTAACGACCAATATTCATTATAAGTCTGAAAATTCCCATTATTCTATTGTCGCAAGACTTACGTGAGCCAAGCTGACATTTGAAGCCCTTTACGATATATTATCCACGCAATAAAACGACAGGTAATCATTAACGAGATGGAGTAAGCAAGGAAGATATTTGAATGTCTTTACAGGGTGTCACCAATAGCAATGAGACATCACTTCCGGTCGTCTGCTCCCGATACGGCTGTTAGGAGCTTTTGTGACATGTGGTGTGCGAAGTTTACAATGCAAAAATGCGTGTCAGGTTCACCGTGAGAGTAAACCCAAGACTTGACGTCTGCACATTCCCTGTCGGTTTGGTCTTACTGGATCCCGGGAACAGTGACTGACGTAAGGCGCCATCATGAATAAAGATGTCGGCACACAAGAGACACACATATATATGGCACTGAGAGTAGCTTTCAGGACCAATTCTGCTGCAGCGCAGAAGTATTATTGAGATCAACATCTTCCCTAATGTCCTGTAACGAGTTTAATTGAAGGATTGAAACATCTGCGACTCTGCCTGTTATGAATATATACAATTAATATTTAAAACTAGCCCTGAGAAAAGATATTTTGAACTATCAGACGACAGGATCCGTGGGAGTTTGATTTGTAGGCTCTGAACCTCTGCACTACCAATAGGATCCTATTAAACCCTAAATGAGTCTTTATCGTCCTGATCGCCAATTTTACAGTGTGGAGATTTTGTCTGTTTTTGAGATGAAGCCCGTCTGATCAATCACCCACGTGACCTATTGCAAAGCATTTGTCCTCTACTTCCGGTGTATTTCGCTGCACCGAGTCATAGGATCGATTGGGTGCTTTCCTCCATTACGACACAATCTCCGCTCCGTCGCTGTCTCTATTAATGACTTTCCTTGTCGCATCCTATTTTTTTCCTTTTCAGGATTATTTGGTGAATGTCAATAGGTTGGTTAATATGGTCAATGTCAAATAGTTCTTGCTAGACGAATCAGTATAACTATTTTAGATGGATGTTGTTGTTTGTTTGTTGTTGTTGTTTTGTGTTGTTGTTGTTTTGTTGTGTGTTGTTGTTGTTTGGTTGTTGGGGGTTGGGGTTGGGGGTTGTTGAGGATATTTTTCAGTTCAGAAATTACTTATACAATGCATTGTTATGGACTATTATAGTTATTATTGATATTTTATGTCAGGTCGGACCTCCTCAAACTGAAACATTTTTTCGCAAGGCAGTTCGGTGGAAGGCAGATTGTCTGGTTTAGTCAGGTTTTTGTATTCTCTTCTGAAGATGAAAGGTGTTATAGCTGTCAAGGGGAGGTGGAGTAGCCTAGCGGTTAAAGCGTTCGCTCGTCACGCCGAACACCCGAGTTCGATTCCATACATGGGTACAATGTGTGAAGCCCATTTCTCGTGTCCCCCGCCGTGATGTTGCTGGAATATTGCTAAAAGCGGCGTAAACCAAACCTCACTCACTCATTATAGCTGTTACATTCGCCCTCACACCATGAACAAGGAAATCGTTTCCCCTGTTCTTAGAAGTCAGTACATCTTCAAAAACGGCGCTGAGTTCATAAGGCAAAACGCCCAAACATCTTCTCGCAGTAGCAATATTTCACGGTGGATAGAGCTATCCTGTGTGTTTACTCAGGAACTGTCATCTCCAGCGATACCACAATTATAGTGGTAAACACATTCATTGTCTTAACTGAGATCAAATTACTGTATTGTGTTTGGATACCCTCTCTACTGGCATTTAAATCTATAGTGGACACACATTTGGCAACACGTAAGTCAGATTCCGCTGTGTATCCACTGATACAAGACATAGTTTTACTCTGATGCAATGTGGCAAATAGCGTTGTGCGTTGTTTTTATCTCACTCAAAGCCGGAATGTTGAATTTTTAGACACACTGATAACCTGGATAATCTGGACCCTGTCAATCCGAAGGACCTACCTTCCACATGAATACGGCTGGGAATGCAGACAAAGTAACGTCAGTCCTAATGATGGTTCATTAATCTGGACATTTGTTAATCCAGGCTATTGCAACGGAAAGCTATAGTCCGGATTAACAGAGTTTCACCGTGACAAAGGAGTGACCCCGTTCCCATAGAGACAAAACATTTGATCCATAATCATTTCGTCACAAAAGGTAGTTTGCTGACCAGGGGTCGTATGCACAAACCAGATATTCATGGCATATATATAACACTGATAGATCTGCTGTTAGCGGACAAAATGTACAAGTAGGATTGCGTTGGATTTCGCTTTTACGGAATGATCAACGGCCTAATTCAGTCCACTGCAGTAAACTTGTGATCCGTGTTGCATTTCTACTCCATCTGCTACTCCAATAACTCACAATCTTCATTCCGGGAAAGGTGAACGTTGAAATTCCCGCAATCAATCAGCCCACTGTATTTCACGTCTCCCTGAAAAAGGTGTGAGGCACGAACTCTCAGTAACATCTTATGATTAGACGTACTTTTGAATGTTTTAGCACTTCACAGTAACTTCACCCTTTCTGCCAGAAATGTGGACGACCTTGGGGATGGCTTCACTGATTGTGCCTATTGAGAACCGTTATGGCTTGTCATGGCCGATGTGCAGCACTAAATGGCATGCTCGGTCACACAAAGCTCTTTTTAAACTGCATTAGATGAAATCGATAGACGAGAAGCTTTTAAGCAGAAATACTCTTAAACGGATTAATGGTTCGGATATTGAGTGTGTGAAGACATCCTCACCTTACCCCACCAGCAGCAGGTGCCATGGATATTGTTGAAGAAGATTCTGGCCACGTCCATCCTTGATTTTAATGTTCTAAGTCTTATTCACTGAAACATCAGATTCCTGTTGTTCTCCACATAATCAATGAATATTCTTCTACATTCCCTATATTGTACTTCTTTCAACACCCTTGCTTTCCAGGGCACCTGCGAGGACCAATCTTACTTACGTAACAGTTCTGGAGCACGCAATTGAGTTTTTCCTTCAACGCGAATACAGTCGATGGTTCCCTTCTAGCTTAATGCTTCTTGTCTGGCATGACTTGTATATATACTATCTCTGTGGCGAATTTTTAATCTCAAAGCCACAGATCCCCAGACCCTCCGGCACACTTACCATGCCGCCTTCTCCACTGGAACAAGTCAACAACCCACGTAATGCAGCCAGCTACAACGAGGATTAACTCTAAGCCGGATCAACGTTGTCAGACTCTTTCTCTGGGCGGATTTGATGTTCTAAGGAAACGTTGAGCTCCTGATCTTGTCGTTGTCTTTCACAGACGACAACATGGTGCGAGCAGACAATGTACTCGATAGCTTCAAGACGTGTGTGATCATATGTGAATCAATCAATCTGTATTTCGTACTGATGAGGCCACAGGCCTATAGTACATATACACATATGATGGGGAATTACATAAATATATATATTTACATGACAGTGCTAACACGTTTGTTCTAGACAACATTGCATTGTGAATGAACATGGCAAGATTTTGTAATATATTTTGATTTTACTGCTTATAAGAGTAGAGAATTTTATAATACTTGAATGGACATAGTAATACCTTTTAATATATTTACAACGTATTGAATTATACCATGGACAGATGAGAAGAACGTGATATTCGTCTTCAATTTCATTTAAATTACAAAGTGTACATGTTCTATCTTCCTTTTTAACATTTTTATATCTGACGCTTTCAATCAATAAACAGCTATGGTGCCCCTGCATTCACTCAATAGCCAGTATTTCTGCTCTGGATGACGCAAGTAACCCTGACTCTAATGAAGGTCTTCAGCTACCAACTAGCCCATGATGTCGATATGTATGAGTGTAAATGAACAGTTGATTGTGTCCTTGTTTCACAGTTAGTGCTGATTAGGAGGTCAGTGAGTGACCAATGGATGGTGGTGTTGTACAGTGCTGATTAGGAGGTCAGTGAGTGACCTAATGGATGGTGGTGTTGTTCAGTGCTGATTAGGTGGTCAGTGAGTGACCAATGGATGGTGGTGTTGTACAGTGCTGATTAGGAGGTCAGTGAGTGACCAATGGATGGTGGTGTTGTACAGTGCTGATAAGGAGGTCAGTGAGTGACCAATGGATGGTGGTGTTGTACAGTGCTGATTAGGAGGTCAGTGAGTGACCAATGGATGGTGGTGTTGTACAGTGCTGATTAGGAGGTCAGTGAGTGACCAATGGATGATGGTGTCGTACAGTGCTGATTAGGAGGTCAATGAGTGACCAATGGATGTTGGGGTAGAGTTCTTGCATACAGCAGCAGCGAGTGTCTCAAGGCAGTAGAAGCGATTACACACTGGGTACTGGTCCTTTGCTTCCGGAAAATCACGTCCCCTTTATTCTTTATCCAAAGTAAACAGTCTTGGTGTTTTAGTCTCAACAGAGAACAGAGAGTCAATGGGCGATACCGGCTGACTGGGAAAGGCGTGGTTTTAAGGTAGTTGGTGAACAAATGAGTGTTCTGTTAAACATCCCCCTTCCCCACTCACTCTCTACTAATCGTTACCACCTCTCTCTCTCTCTTTTAATGGTTACCATTCATATCTACGCCCTCTCTCTCTCTCTTTAGACGTGACATTTAGGACACCGTTAGCCATCGGGATTAGTTCAAGAAGTACTGCATACCATGAACGATGATATTAATGCAAATTGACAAGTGTTTGGGGAACAATCGCATCCTTAACCAAGGCCTGTCTTCCTAATCCATACCATATGACATCCCATCCAAAATGTGCAACCAATACTACCAGAGAGCTGTGACCCAGATTCCCTCAGTACCAGCAAACCTAATGACGTCATCCCGTGGTAATTAATCATCCAATTTACCGACCAGTTCCTCAGTTGTCCCAGCCAGACCACCTTCCTCGCTAAATGCTTCCTGTATCTGATGTAGAAACCGTAGTGATCGTCATCAGGGGAAGACACAAGCGTGCAGTCTCGTCAAAGCTGTATCAACAATACAAGGTGTTAGTTACAGAAGAGGTGCCAGTTCCATCCTGACTGAAACGGCCGTTTGATGCCGGTCTCTCTCTAATTCCTCCAGTGTCATGTTTTGCCGTTTGGCCAATGAACCTGACAGACATTGTCTCTCGTGGCTGTTATCCCATTCGGAAATTCCGAACGCTTCCGATTACCGTGACCGAGGGAGACAAGTGTCTCGTGTACAGCTCGTAAAAAGATTTACATCCATGCTAAACCGGCTCACTATGCCGGTGATACAATAAGTGATACACTCGCACTTAGGTTCTGTTTGTGTGATTGGTTGAAAGAGAATCCTAAACGAAAGCTGTTAATATTTCACTGAGTTCTATTTGATGGATGACAGTTAAATAGTTCCTTGTTCTGTGACAATGCTGGGACATTAATGTTTCACACTGCGTTCTCATAACGTGATTCCCGGCCATTGGTTAACGTACAGGTAACAATAACGGTAAGTGCCACTGGGGGCCACTACAAATACAATTATCAGGGTCTTTTAAACCGAGAAGTAACGTTAACAATACTCTGTCTCCAGCAAATGTCACAGTGACACGCTCTCGTGTACTAATTGAAGACTGTCGCGTGAGGTCTGGTACTGGTACTGATATTGTGACAACTTATTTTGTTTAATGTATTCTGATATCGGACAATATCAGACAACGTTTGAAGACAAACAACACATCAACTATACCTCTACCGCCAGTGAAAATACAACAGAATACATCGGGAACATTACTGGTTTTGCAGTTTCTAATCTATCTGCGAGTATTTCACTGTGTTCTGCGTCTAATGTTGTTTTGAAGCTTTGTCATGTCAGAATGTGACAGGTTGTATCTCTCTTGTCGTGCTGGGACACGAATGATATTTTGTTGTATTTGTCTGAAATATTATTTTTCAACATCACATCAAATAACCAAGAGTTTATAAACATCGGGTCAGCTAGTAAATATCATTCATATTCTTGTGTGTTTCAACACTGTTTTCATTGCAACACAGAAAATACAACACTATAAAACCAAATGCACTGTGTCACCTTCCACGATACAATACCTGTTTTAGGAGAATAGTACTAGTATGTTTCGAATGATTATTTTCTTTTATGTTTTGGACAAGCAGAATAGTTCGTATTGTATTGCATTGTACTGTACAACCTGTTGTTTATGTGGGTCGCAGCACGTGTATCACCAACAGGAATGATTGTACATGATCGAGTGATTGAGAGTAGAGTTTCTTGTACGGCAGACCAACAACCGATCAATTACCTCGTGGCAGAAAGTACCGAAGATACACTTTCAATCAGAAATCACTTTAAAACACTTTTAATCAGAAATCGATATTTAATCATGGTAAAATAACAACGTTCTACAAGGCAATCTGGTGACAGTACATTCTTGATATTATTTACACTTGAAGACAGTTCAGATTTGCAGCCTGGATACCCGATCATCTTCCTCGTCACAGCCACAAAGGGTGACACGGACAGGTGGGCATTCAGCATTAACCCTTGGTAGCACATTCTAGAGTCACTTTACATTAACGCTTGATGACTCACACAATGTGACTAGCCGTTAAGACCCGGTTTAGAATTTATATCTTCAGCAACCCATGCTTGTCGAAAGAAGCGATTAAATAATTAGGGGGGATGAAGCTCGCTGACTTGATTCATGCGTGTAATGGTATTGTAGGTCTGTAGATCGATGTTTATGATGTCCTGATAATTAACCGGTACTCGGCATTAATCCTTGGTGTCCAAGCATGAGCTCGGCATTAATCCTTGGTGTCCAAGCATGAGCTCGGCAGTAATCCTTCGTGTACCTGGATGTAGTCGGCATTAATCCTTGGTGTACCTGAGTGTACTCGGCAGTAATCCTTGGTGTCCAAGCATTAGGTTGGCATTAATCCTTCGTGTACCTGGATCCACTCGGCAGTAATACTTGGTGTACCTGGATGTACTCAGCAGTAATCCTTGGTGTACCTGGATGTACACTGCATTAATCCTTGGTGCACTTAGATGTACTCGGTAGTAATCCTTCGTGTACCTGGGTGTACTCGGTAGTAATCCTTCGTATACCTGGATGTACTCGGTAGTAATCCTACGTGTACCTGGATGCAGTCGGTAGTAATCCTTCGTGTACCTGGATGTACTCGGTAATAATCCTTCGTGTACCTGGATGCACTCGGTAGTAATCCTTCCTGTACCTGGATGTACTCGGTAGTAATCCTTCGTGTACCTGGATGTACTCGGTAGTAATCCTACGTGTACCTGGATGTACTCGGTAGTAATCCTTTGTGTACCTGGATGCACTCGGCATTAATTCTTGGTGTACCTGAATGTACTTAGCATAAATTCTTGGTGTACCTGAATGTACTGAGCATAAATACTTGATGTATCTGAATGCACTCGGCATAAATACTTGGTGTACCTGAATGTACTGGGCATTAATACTTGGTGTACCTGAATGCACTCGGCATAAATACTTGGTGTACCTGAATGTACTCGGCATTAATACTTGGTGTACCTGAATGCACTCGGCATAAATACTTGGTGTACCTGAATGCACTCGGCATAAATACTTGGTGTACCTGAATGTACTCAGCGTAAATACTTGGTGTACCTGAATGTACTCGGCATAAATACTTTGTGTACCTGAATGTACTCAGCGTAAATACTTGGTGTACCTGAATGTACTCGGCATAAATACTTGGTGTACCTGAATGTACTCGGCATTAATACTTGGTGTACCTGAATGCCTTCTGCATTGATCGTTGGAGTACACGGGTACTCCAAACAACTGGCAAGTATCATTAATACGTGATGGCCGAAACAATAGGGTTCTCAACTTCAATATTGGAAGCATTCAACACATGCACTTGGTGACTCACATACAAGGTATATTTAACAGCAACACATGCTGGCTCACACAGTGAGACATATTTATTATTTAATGTGTAATTAATATAAAATATCGTCATGCCAGCAGATCAACCAAAAGGTTTTTACATGAGAGTTTATTAGCCAATCAGAAGCTGGACTCCTTACGCCATCACAACACACGTTGTTGCACATGAAAACTCATTAAATTCTTTGAGCTCTCTTGAAAAACCTGTCATCGAAACTGCACCTCATGTTGAGAATCCCATGATACCGGAAATTCAAAGAACCGAAGACTGTTGTTGGGTGTTTTATTCAAAGCTTAAGACCAGCATGTGCTTGTAGCGGTGTTCACACGGGGCCAGTTCCAACGCAGTGACCTACATCAGCCGTTTTAGTACTTTTTTCAAGCATCTAATTATGGCCTTAGTAGTCAAAGGTAATCCATCTCAAATCCATTTTACGTGTGTAAACTATGGGAAAAGAAGATGGGGCCATTGTACAAAAAGATGAGTGAGTAGCATTGGAAATCTCATGAAACCAAAATCCCTTGTACGATTCTGACAACCTCATGAGTGCTTATGAATCACTATTAATTAGTACAGGTACCAGGTATTCACGAATCCCATGATATCGGAAATAACAAAGAACTTTGGACCATTGTGAGGTGTTTTATTCAAAGTTTCATCCCAGCATGTGCTTTTAGCGGAGTTCCCACTCACTTCCCACGCAGTGACCTACATCAGCCGTTTCAGAAGTTTTTCTCAAGCATCAAAGTTAATCAAAGTTAATCCATCTCAAATCCATTTCACGTGTTTAAACTATGGGTAAAGAAGATAGGGCCATGGTACAAAAAGATGAGTGAGTAGTAGCAGACAAAAATGCTTCCAAAATCATTGGAAATCCCATAAAACCAAAATCCCTTGTACGATTCTGACAACATCATGAGTGCTTATGAATCACTATTAATTAGTACAGGTACCAGGTATTCACGATGTACCTGGTTAACACATGTCATCGTATCCCACTTGTGTAGATTGGTGCTAATATTCTTGTTCACTGGAGTGTCTGGTCTGATTATGGTTTGTACAAAACGTTTAAGATTTTATTAGATCCAGAAAAATATTTATTAGTTTTAACAAATAGTAACCTGAGATATGTATATATTAAAATACAGAGTTGGCTTGTCAAAACTAATGATTAATTATGGACGGAAAATATCACTTGAAAGAATACAAAGAATTTGTCCATTATGTAACTCTGCTATAGAAGATGAAATACATTTTACCTTTGAATGTCCTTATTATACAGAAATAGAAACTAAATATATACCAGAACGTTTCTCATCTAAGATAAGTAGAATAGGGTTTGTTTCTATTTTGTCATCGAATGATGCCGATGTAATATTGAAATTATCTCCATTTGTAAAACATGGAATGTACCTAAGAAATAACTTGATTGGGATTTCAGATTTACCTTACTCTAAAAAGTCTTCCTGATTACCACCAATTGTTAAATGAATGTTATATTTTTATCTTTTCCACTGTATCTACTAATCGGTATATTCTCGGTGTATTTATGTAAACTTGTATATGGGCTGATGGCCTTTGATACAATAGAACACCTTTGACTTGACTTTGAGTGTCTAGTCCAGACTCAATCATTTACAGACCGCCGCCATGTAGCTGGAATATTGCTGAGTGCGGCGTTAAACAACAAACCAACCCAAAACCCAACGACATCGACAACGTGTCCTCCATCATCACTGTACGGACTGACCTCTAGCCACACCCTCATGCATGTCTTATTGTGTCGGTCGAGCTTAACGTAAGCAATAGACTAGGACAATAGTGTGCCACGGCTGTCTGGCAGAATGATCCTCTGAAGTAGTGTTTGTTCATCTGATTTGGCCATCAGACGAATTAGCAGTGTTGTGGTCCTGAGTCTGACCAGATAAAGACACATCAAACAGTGGTCAGATCGTAGACTCAGACTAAAGAAGCAAGTGAATCCCCCGAGAAGTTCTACCATTCCTTTAATTGCTGATAGGTCAGTTGACCATCTCCGTTGGGAATTACGACCCAAGTTTAATTGACAAATGGCATTGTAACAACTACAATCTGTACAATTCATATTTAGCCATCCGTGTCTGATAGAGTCGATGTCTTGGTTTTGGCCGGGACGATGAAGGGAACTGATTTCAATTGATTGCAATGTGACCTCGGCCCGTGTCCTCTGGCCCATGGTTGTCCGACCTCTTGGTCAGATGCATTGATCATATTCGTTTCACTATTTATCTCTCTCGGGATCCCCGTAAACTTTCCGAAAGAAAAAGCAACCCAGAAGTAAAACATGTTTTGGGGGATACTATCAAACACTGTTGTGTTGAAGTAAAAGCTTGGTTCATTCGTGTTCTTCCTGCATTAAGATTTCTGGATGTGTCGAACTTCTTATAACTCGAGGCATTTACGTATGTCCTTCGAATGCCGTTGGATTGTATGTATTTTATGCCGATGAGATTAGGTTTTGATTGGAAAAAGATGGCACAGAGTGTGGTCGTTAGAGCGATATGTATTCATCGTGTATTATCAGTCAAATTTGACATTTATCGGTCGATTTCATTAAGTCATCTTCACTCACTTTGCAATATTTGAAGGAGGTTTTTCCTCTAACCATCTGCTGATTGGTTTATTTGACACGTGTCGTTAGAATTCAATTATGCTGTACAAATTTGATTGAGCAGTTTGCCCATAAATCAAGCCAGGGCGAGATGGAGGGATGCTCCTTGATCGAGCGCCAGATATTGTGGGCAAAAACGTCTAGCCTGTCAGTGTAAGCTCACTCATAATGAAAACCTGAGTTTTTTCTGGAAATAATCAATAGAAAGTATCCAGATTGTGTGTCCTTGATGCGGTTCCTTGCCAGTCGTGTTAGATGTCTTGTTGGCAAGAGACACGACCCTGGCTCGTCATGCTCGGGCGACCGGTGGTTTGTTTTGTCAGCACAAGTCATGGGTTGAATTAGGAGTGGATCAGCGGTGTTCAGAAGTTGAAGAGCTTCCAATCACTTGAAGTACAAATACATAAACTTTGAACTAAGTAAGCATTAAGACGAGACAAAGAAAAGGATGAGGGAAGAGGAGGAAGAAAGATGGCTTGAGAAGATGAAACAAAGATGTATCAATTAGACGTAAAGATTCAAGAAAGAGAAAAATATAACGAGGATGGGAGATACGACGAGAGGATGGTAAGAGCTCGGGGGAAGATGGAAGGAGTCAGTTGAAAGACGAGGGACGGTAGAGTAGCCTAGTGGTTAAAGCGTTCGCTCGTCACACCGAAGACCTAGGTTCGATTCCCGACATGGGTACAATGTGTGAAGCCCATTTCTGGTGTCCCCCGCCGTGATATTGCTGGAATAATGCCCTGTAAAATCATGCTCACTCGCTCACCGAAAGAAGCGAAGAATATCGATAGTGAATCATTTATGATTACCGCCCATGTAAACAGTGTTAAGGTTATATCTCAGCCTGTCAGCTTTATGTGGAAGTTTTACATGACCTGATACAGGCCCTAGACCGTGCTCACTTGAAATAACTGTCACGTCGTCTTGTCTTCAAATTGAGTCTGTTATGTCGAATAGTCGAGACTGGTTATTCTCTGGCGTTGACGTTTCTATTTACTTGACTGACTGACTGAGTTTGGTTTTACGCCGCTTTTAGCAATATTCCAGCAACATCACGGCGGGGGACACCAGAAATGGGCTTCACACATTGTACTCATGTGGGGAATCGAACCCGGGTGTTCGGTGTGACGAGCCAACGCTTTAACCACTAGGCTACCCCACCGCCCCTCTATACTTGGACTGAGTCGATGTTTCTGTTGATGGACTGACGTCAACCTCTAGTTTCAGTGGGGTTTAACAAGTATGCTGCGTCAGTTTCAAAAGACATGTTTTTGCCGAAATCTTAACCACCCCCACCCCAACCCCCACTTTATTTTATAATGAACATATTTCTTTAATGCGTTCTCTTTGCTTATCAGCAGCAGAAATTCTGCATTTGTTCACATCAGATGTAATTCAAAATTAATATGTTTTAGTATGTATTAAGTGAGCATGTTTTTTTATGCCGCTTTCAGCAATGTTCCAGCAATAGGGGACACCCCAACCTACCCCACCGCCCCCTGCTAGTAGGTACCAAATCGCCAAATGAGCGCTGGTGTAACAGGGCTTCTTGTCCATCACCGGATTGAATTGTACACATGCCGCCGTCGAACATGCACTTACCTTCTGGTGTTCAAATTGTGTTTGAGGGGTGGGGGTTACTTCCGGAAGAGAAGGAAATGCATACCCTTTTTGCGGACACCGGGTGTCATCATTGATTTCCAGTGATCCATTATGCAATTTTCAATGCTACTTTGCCTTTTTCATGGGGTGGTCGAGACCAGCCATTCTCTTGCATTGACGTTTTGCATTGACGTTTATATAGCACACGAACAATCGTTGACCATACTCGGTGCGATCTTGGAATAAAAAGGGTACTATTTGTGACACAGCTCTACAAATGGAGGGACTGGGCGATGTGAGTATGTGAGTATGGCTACACCATTTGTAGCTATATTCCAGTCCATAACAGCGGGGAAACAGTCATTGGTTTCACACACATTTGTCGCCCATGCGCCAAAGGTTTGACTAAAATGTGGGCCAAATATTTTACTAATGCTAAAAAGTGCTCAGGGCTTCGAACCCAGACCTTCGGCGTGGTGACCGAACGCTTTAAACACCGGGTGTCCCAGTCAGTCAGTGAGTTTAGTAATACGCCCCTATTAGCAATATTACAGTAATATCACTACGGGGGGACACCAGAAATGGGCTTCACACATTGGGGAATCGAACCCGGACCTTCGGCGTGACGACCGAACGCTGTAACCTGTCCCAGAGAGTGAGGGAGATGAGGTGAGGTGAGGTGAAATTGGGTTTTACGTCGTGCTTGAGAATATTTCGCTCATATGACGACGTGCATGCGTGTGTATGTGTATGTACGGCTGCTTGTACTAGCCCAGACTGAAGCTGGTTTTATAGTGCTAGCCCAATGAGATACCATGCCGCAGTAAAGCATGAATAACCCACTCAGACACATTATACTGACTCCGAGCCGACCAGTCCTTGTTGTACCCATTAATGCCGAGCGCCAGGCAGGGACCAACAAGTATCATATTTTAACGTCTTTTGGTATGACGCGGTCGGGGATCGAACCCGCGACCTTCCGCTCTCCGGGCGGACGCTCTAACCACTACACCACGGAGGCGGTGGGGGAGATGAGAGTGGACATGGCAGTGAGAAAACCGAAACATTCCATAAGAAGAAAGAATATCTAATTCCTTCGGACCATGTCCACTGTATGCCACAAACTGCCCAGCAATTAGGCAATTTTACGATTTGTTTGCTCAATACTCCGTCTCTACTTTCTATCGCCAATGGTGTGACGACATGAACTGCGGGGTCGATGTGGACGTCGTCCTTCTTACATCGGCGTAGTCGGCTCATTAACACCTTGTTTGGATGTTGGTAGAACCAGCGCAAATACAATTACCTTCATCCAGACGCGGGTATCGACTTGAAGGAATCCTTTCAAGCTGAGCCAAAGGTGGAGACCAAGAACGACAACTCGTGCCAGTTGGAACAGTCACCATCAACTGACCATTCAGAAATTTAAATATAAATAAATTTAAATCTAAATCTAAATTGTTTTATGGGTGAGTGAGTTGTGATTTACCATGCATCGAACAATATATAAGTTGTATCACATCGTTTGATGTCGGTTGAAACCCGGAAGCATGTATTTTGGTGACTATGTCAGAAATATACCGAACCCACAATCTCTTTTTTTCTGGCTTGATTGTCTTGCAGCCCCTAAAACCGATATATCCGATATAGCCCACCCTTGTCTATAATTAGTGGCCATAAATAAAATAAAAAAATAAAATGACAATTGAACAAAAAAATTACTGTAATATATTTTTATTTCCGAGACTAGGTGTTGATCTAGTTTCTGGTACGCCTAATCTAAACCTAGTCACACAACCCGGAAATATTCACGTTAACCTGTCTATGTATGTGTCTTCTTTACTTTATGACCTGTCCTCTCAAACCATGTACACCGTGAAGCCGCCACTTGGATGTAAATGACCATCGGAATTGTCTCAGGCTACTCCATGAAAGCCCTAGGATTTGCCCTCAAAAGTGATGATCGGATTTTAAACATGCCGGGGGTGGTGGGGGTAGCCTTGTAGATGAAGCGTACGCCCGTTAGACCAAAAACACGGGTTCTATTACCCATTTGATTATAAAGTTTGAAGCCCGTTTCTGGTGATATTGCCCAAAACGGCGTACAATCGTACTCACCCTCTCTCTCACTGAAAATGGCCGCCGTGTCAGCCATATTGATACAATATGTTGGTCTATTCCTCAGCTGATTCTAATTGTATCAGTATAAATATATAGTGAGTTTGTCAATTGCGTAAATATTAATCATCAACGTCAAAGAACAGTCAGTGTCGATTATCTCCTGAAACAGGGTGTTTTATAGTCAAACCATTTGTTAAAATGATTGGCAGTATTGTATCTACGCAACACATAGCATTTATACATGACACGTTTATATGGATAACAACTTTTTATCCTATGTATATATTCATGTTCGCCCAACTTCTAAGTAATAAAAAGAAGTTGTTTTTCATAAAAAGGTGTCATGTATTCATGTTCGTCCAACTAAATGTCTTTCCGGAACTTAACACATAGTACTGTGTCATTTCGTCCATGTTATTAAGATACAGCTTTATTCACCTTGATATAAAATGCAAATACAGTGCATTGTATGCTACTCAGCATTTGCTTATGGCTTAATAGTCAAAGGTGTGATCCTCAGCAAATATGTGTAGAACAAGACGCTATTATTTTCTCCGCAGTCCCGTATAGTAGATATTGCAAAAACTGCTTTGAGGTTTGATATGAATTTATTACAGAAGGTAGCTCGAAACGTCCATGAGATGTTTGCATGTCCAAGGGGTACGGCTTCCGCTCAGCACATCGCAGATCTGTGTTCGATGCCATATGTATAATACCAGAGGGCGGAAGGTTATCCCAGTGGTAAAAGCGGCTTCGATTCCCCACATGGGTACAATGTGTGAAGCCCATTTCTGTTGTCCCCCGCCGTGATATTGCCGGAATATTGCTGAAAGCGGCGTAAAACCACACTCACTCACTGTAAAACCAGGACCATTCTTTGTGTTGGGATCAGTGCATGCATGCGTGCAAGATTGATTGAGGTTTCCGATTCTTTTTCGCTGCGTTTTGGAATATTCCAGAACTAGAAATGTGTCGGATACGAGGAACGGAGAAATATAACTCCTTGGATTTTCCTGAAATTATGTTGTTCATCATGTTCCGCCCACGCCTGAAGCAGGAAACACTACCTGCAATGTCTGTTATCTAACTGTAGCATCGTGAACGACCCCTGACGGCGTGAAATCTAACACGCTGATTGGGGTTTAAGTGAAATGGAAGCTGAGAAAAAAACTAATCGACCTGAATCGGGCAAAATATCAGACATCGAATCAAGAACGACAGCAGGAATGAACTTGAATAAACTTTAATATCCCTTCGGTCAAAAAACTAAACCTATTTCCTGTTCAAATTTACACGACACGCCATGGTATCACAGCAACGTAACGCCAGTTTAATCATCATCATAATCGCATTATCAATGAGCTTCGACCCAGATTACCAGTTTGGCTCCCATCCCTCATACTGAAGAGGGAAATTAGTGTTAAGTCCATCAGTTTATCATCTGCACGGGCCGCACGTGCGTATGTATTGATCACGTGGTGCACGGGACTCTGGAGCTTTTTCCATGATAATGAATTTGGCAACTGAGGAGCCTAGGTGGTGCATGATTCATTGCCAGGAATTTGACTCGAAACCACATTTTTAAATCTCCCACTGAAGGCAGAGTGGTTGTCTAAGGCTCTGGTGATTGCCTCCAATATTGTCTGTGTTTTTGAAACATCTTGAGATGCGGGTCTGAGACAAGGCCCTGGTGATTGCTTCCAATATTTTCTGTGTTTTTTAGAATCATTTTGAGATTCAGGACTGAGACAATGCCCTGGTGATTGCTTCCAATCTGTTCTGTGTTTTTAAATCATCCAAAGACTACGATCATTATTTTTACGTATAGTAATATGTCATTAGGTATTAAATAAATCAACTTCACTTTCACTCTCTAATATACAGTGGGCGGTGGGGTAGCCTAGTGGTTAAGGCGTTGGCTCGTCACGCCGAAGACCCGGGTTCGATTCCCCACATGGGTACAATGTGTTAAGCCCATTTGTGTGTCCCCCGCCGTGATATTGCTGGAATATTGCTAAAAGCGGCGTAAAACCAAACTCACTCACTCACTCACTCACTCTAATATACAGTATAAACGACAAAACAGGTTCTTCTATTTCATGCTTGAAAATACTTTCTTGTAGGAATGTACCCGTTAGTTCAATTATGCAAGTGCAGTTAAATTGAAGGCAGCCTGTAAATATCCAAGTCCCGACTTGACAATCCAGTGATCAATATTTTGACCAACGATGTGAGTATAAGGACCGCAGTACTGGTGTATGTAAGACTGAACACTGAAACATGCAATAATATGTTTCAATAATGACAGGATAGATGACAATATGTCTAAAGGCAAAGTCTTTACAAAAGCATATTGAAATTTGTTCTAGACGGTGGACTACTCGTCTCCTATGTGCACTGTGGAGTTAATCAGGCCCGTCACAAACCATCAAAAATGGCGTGCATTTTTAACATGGACATTGATAAAGAAAAAAAGGAACTGAAATATTTGCCCTCCACCACCAAGCACTGAACAGTTTGTGTACATTTAGTACAATAGGTTTCATTATTTCATATTTCCTCTGAATCAAATACACAGTTGGTCAGCATATGTCCTTTAGGCATGATCTTTTCTTTGCCAGTATCAAGAAGTTGCCATTGGCACCTTGGAGTCTGAAGATGACCCAAGATCAAGAAAATCCCGATCACCTGCCACCCTTAAGGAAAATGTTTGAGAAACATCAATTGGTCATGGACCAATACTCGATGGTCAAAAGGATTCGAACAACACTAAAACATTGAAAACATTCGCGCGAACGCGCCACTTGTTAAAGTATGATGTTGTTCTGGACGCACGTGTACTCATGCAGTATACACGAAGACGTTCAGCTGTGAACTCTGTCCTGAAACTTATCACCTTTCAGTCAGGATTTGATAGGGGACCGCCACGCCTCTAACACTGTCAACCAAGGATAGATAGCTAGTTCCGGAAAAGAGCTGGTCTGAAACGCTCCATGTTCAGCATCTCTATTGAGAAGTTTGTAGCAGACGCAGCTGATTTTGTCACACGATTTGTAGGATGAGTCTTGTAGGATGAGACTTGTAGGATGAGTCTTGTAGGATGAGACTTGTAGGATACGTCTTGTAGGATGAGACTTGTAGGATGAGTCTTGTAGGATACGTCTTGTAGGATGAGTCTTGTAGGATGAGTCTTGTAGGATGAGTCTTGTAGGATACGTCTTGTAGGATGAGTCTTGTAGGATGAGACTTGTAGGATACGTCTTGTAGGATGAGACTTGTAGGATACGTCTTGTAGGATGAGACTTGTAGGATGAGTCTTGTAGGATACGTCTTGTAGGATGAGTCTTGTAGGATACGTCTTGTAGGATGAGACTTGTAGGATACGTCTTGTAGGATACGTCTTGTAGGATGAGTCTTGTAGGATGAGACTTGTAGGATACGTCTTGTAGGATGAGTCTTGTAGGATACGTCTTGTAGGATGTAGGATGAGTCTTGTAGGATACGTCTTGTAGGATGAGTCTTGTAGGATGAGTCTTGTAGGATACGTCTTGTAGGATGAGTCTTGTAGACAGTATGGACACATGTAAAATCTCCGATGAAGTGATGGCAAGGTGATGGCTTGAGTTTTCTGGGATTTCAAATCATTCGGAGTAGGACTGGGCTGAAAAATAATGTGTTGTTTTACGCCGCACTCAGCAATATTCCAGCAATATGGCGGCGGTCTGTTAATAATCGAGTCTAGACCAGACAATCCAGTGATCAACAACATGAACATCAATCTGCACAATTGGAATACGATGATATGTGTCAACCAAGTCACCCGATCCCATTAGTCGCCTTTTACGACAAGCATGGGTTACTGAAGATCAATTCTAACCAGGTTCTTCAGGTTTCTATTGACTTGATACACCTATAACTGAATATGATCCGCCCGGAGAGCGGAAGGTCGTGGGTTCGATCCCCGACCGCGGCATACCAAAAGACGTTAAAATATGGTACGTGTTGGTCCCTGCCTGGCACCAATGGGTACAACAAGGACTGTTCGGCTCGGAGTCAGTATAATGTGTCTCAGTGGGCTAGCACTATAAAACCTAGGGGTGGGTATTGCAGAAAATATTCATATTGCGATATATTGCGATGCAAAAGCATGTATTGCGATATGTATTGCAATATAGTGCATGAAGTATTTTTAAACAAACAACTACTTATAATCGAGTTTCTGCTTGGTTTATAGAGCAAAAACCAACAAAATCACTATGCTTGAGTAAGCTTTAATAACAAATTTTAATCATGATAAAATAAAAATGTGAATAATATTTTGCTCACATGAAACAAGGAAATATCCGAATATTTCCGAGTGTTACGACGTTTTCTGAATGCATGTCAAAATACCGGTTTTCGATCAGCGTTTAGCAATTATTTATCGTTTTCATGTCTGAACCGGTAAATACCGGTAAACCGGTTATATTGCGCAGCCCTAATAAAACCAGCCTTACTCTGGGCTAGTACAAGCAGCCGCACATACACATGCACACGTATGCACGTCGTCATATGAGCGAAATATTCTCAAGTACGACGTAAAACCCAATTTCACCTCACCTCACCTCTTAATATGAGTTGAAGTATTACTTTAGGAGAGGAAATGATATTTACCTCCACTGGTTCCCTTCAGTCGATAGCAGACTCTGAAATCCGCATGTCCATGACACTGGGGACGATATAATGTCACTGCCATCAAACCCTGCCTTGCTGTTGGTGCACATGTAATGGGCGCATATAGTTACGTAGCCCTGAAATCACTGAGAATCATAAAAACCAGTATCCTCAAAGACGGGTACATTTGGGAGATAAGCAAAAATAATTCTTTGAGGAGACCAAAAGAAAACATGTTTGATGAGAATCGATTACAGCGCACGTTGTACAAGATTGGATTCCTCATGGGCGTATGGCGAGTAGAACAGAGATGCGTCATAAAAACATGGCCTTTGCTTCTCTGACTTTCATCGGGGATATAGCATGTGTATGTCGGGGAAGTAAATGAACTGGTTAAAAGTTCCAGACCTAATGGATTATACTGAGATCCTGGCCTGCAGACCAGCTTCAGTGTACTGAGGTTGTAGGCGTACGGACACCTTCAGTGTACTGGGGTTTTAGGCGTACAGACACCTTCAGTGTACTGGGGTTTTAGCCGTACAGACACCTTCAGTGTACTGAGGTTTTTGGCGTACAGACCACCTTCAGTGTACTAGGGTTTTAGGCGTACAGACACCTTCAGTGTATTGAGGTTTTAGGCGTACAGACACCTTCAGTGTATTGAGGTTTTAGGCGTACAGACACCTTCAGTGTACTGAGGTTTTAGGCGTACAGACCAGCTTCAGTGTACTGAGGTTTTAGGCGTACAGACACCTTCAGTGTACTGAGGTTTTAGGCGTACAGACCAGCTTCAGTGTACTGAGGTTTTAGGCGTACAGACCAGCTTCAGTGTACTGAGGTTTTAGGCGTACAGACACCTTCAGTGTACTGAGGTTTTAGGCGTACACACCAGCTTCAGTGTACTGAGGTTTAAGGCGTACAGACTAGCTTCAGTGTACTGAGGTTTTAGGCGTACAGACCACCTTCAGTGTACTGAGGTTTTAGGCGTACAGACACCTTCAGTGTACTGAGGTTTTAGGCGTACAGACAAGCTTCAGTGTACTGAGGTTTTAGGCGTACAGACACCTTCAGTGTACTGAGGTTTTAGGCGTACAGACACCTTCAGTGTACTGAGGTTTTAGGCGTACAGACCAGCTTCAGTGTACTGAGGTTTTAGGCGTACAGACACCTTCAATGTACTGAGGTTTTAGGCGTACAGACACCTTCAGTGTACTGAGGTTTTAGGCGTACGGACCACCTTCAGTGTACTAAGGTTTTAGGCGTACAGACCACTTTCAGTGTACTGAGATTTTAGGCGTACACACCAGCTTCAGTGTACTGAGGTTTTAGGCGTACAGACCACCTTCAGTGTACTGAGGTTTTAGACGTACAGACCAGCTACAGTGTACTGAGGTTTAGGCGTACGGACCACACTGAGTGTATTGAACTTTGATGTACTGTGGATGTACTAATTGCAGTGCCAAACAACACTCACAGTCATAGTACTGACCACCTGTCAATCAGTCGCTTCCTAACAAATACGGGCATGTCTTTAGTCTATCATGATATGAGAAGTCAGTCATACAATTTACTCAGTTTAATGAAGTTGGTACCCGGCAAAGCCAAATACCTTGGCATACCCTGCTGTCGTCCTGGACTCACGGGTGTAAAAGGCGACTAACGGGATCGGGTGGTGAGCCTCGCTGAGTTGATAGACACATGTCATCGTATCCCAGCTGTGTAGACCGATGCTCATGCTATTGATCACCGGATTGTCTGGTCCAGAGTCGATTATTTACAGACCGCCGCCATGTAGCTGGAATATTGCTGAGTGTGGCATTAAACAACAAACCAACAACCAGTCACAGTAGTATTTGTGTTTTAACAATCCCCCGTCAGTCAAACTGAAATGCAATAAAGGACATCAATTATATACCACGTAATATATCATTCGGGTTCCTATGGAGTTATATTGTTACGGTTTACGACCGTTGGGGGCATACAAAAGGATGCTATATGGATATGACGTCATGTGATCCCTGAGATGACGCCATTCCCCTGTAACAATCTGACTTCACAGAGAGTCAACATCAGTAGTCCTGCTAATTCTGTTACAACCCTTCCGTCTTCATCACACAGTTTGCAATACCAAGCTTTCAACGTTTAATAGCACAAAGGAAGAAATGGCGCTGTTTAAGTATCGTCATTGGAGAATGATTGATATTTGAATTTCCTTCTGGCTTTTAATGTCTTCCTTATTAAGTCTTCTTCTCCTCATGTTCGCTACATTAGCCGTTATTGGGCTTGTAAACCGAACTTCTTTAAGGGAAAGTCGAGTTGTATTACAATGAAGGCAGTTCCGGATATGTAATAGACTTAGCATCTGATGAAAGATAATACGTGAAATATGTAGCTTCCAAAGAACTCAAGTGATACAATAGGCATACACAGATTAAAGCATAGGGTTCTTTTATTTTCCTGTTTAAGTCGACGTGTTTATGAAACTGGTGAGTAAAATAACAGAATATTGTTAATTTTATTGTTTATTTTCGCGGACTGAAAATACACAGTAAAACGTGGTTATAGTAAATAAAAACACAGCTGGGTTATAACATAAGGTTATTGACATGATAAATGCATACTGCATGTTATTTTATTACCTTTACATGCGAAGGAGACATATAAGTATCAAATTGAAAAAGTGTTGAAACATGAACAGCGTGTGTTTGGTAGATATCTTTCTCGTAAACCACTGAATTTAGAACACGTCAATACAAAATGGTTTTTGTTCTCGACAGCATCGGTATTACAGATCAAATGGGTCCTTCATGACCTGGAATTATATTACACCGTCCGTTACTATGCAAAATGCAACGAAACCGAGTAAAACCCGCTAGAATTGGTCAACAGCAGAGAAAAGGTCTAGCAACACGTGCATGTAAGAGACGACTATTCTTGTAGTAAGAGGGGCGGTGGGGTAGCTTAGTGGTTAAAGCGTTCGCTCGTCACGCCGAATACCCGGGTTCGAATCCACGCATGGGTACAATGTGTTAAGCCATTTCTGGTGTCCCCCGCCGTGATGTTGCTGGAATATTGGTAAAAGCGGCGTAAAACCAAACTCAGTCAGTCAGTCAGTCTTGTAGTAAGAGGCGATTGACGGCATAGTGTCGTCAGACTCGCTAATTTTGTTGATTCATCCTGTCATTGTATCCCAAAAGGTCTATGTTCATGATGCCAGTCACCAGATTGTCTGGTCTAGACGCGATTATTTATTACTGCTGTCATAGAGGAGTGGCAATAAGCAAATTTACAAACTAACAAATCAAGACCGATGCACAGTGTACTAATAAAACAATAATGCACAATTTACGTTCAACACGTGCAAATAAGAAACGATGTACAAGTTACAGCTAAAGCCTACAAGTCTGTAACAATTCACAATGTATATGTAGCATGTGGGAATCATGAAAAATGTATAGTGGCCTCTTACGCCAGAAATAGATTATTGGGAACCAGTCCTGTATCGGAATCCCCTCAGGAATGTCCTTACCAGAAGCAGTAGTTCTAAATCAGACTGGGTTCTGTCTAAGAGATATGTCTTATGGCACTCAGGTCCATAAAGTAGGGGCGGTGGGGTAGCCTAGTGGTTAAAGCGTTCGCTCCTCACGCCAAAGACCAGGGTTCGATGCCCACATGGGTATAATGTGTGAGGCCAATTTCTGGTGTCCCACGCCGTGATATTGCTGGAATATTGCTAAACGTGGCGTAAAACTAAACTCACTCACCCATAAAGTAATGTTTACAAAAATTGTAAACATGTCTACCCTGCTTTGTGTTGCATTCATTTTTCGAATCCTTTTTGACAGGTGAGCTGCACGTGCCCCTGGAGGTGTGTGGAGCTGTGGTGAAGCGCGAGCTGGACTTCTGGCAGATGAACGAACATGAAATCAAAGCCTGCTGTTGGCGCCATTACCGCTCCTACATAGAGAACCAGAGGATCCTTGATTCGTTTGACACCTCGCTCCAGAAGGAAAGCTTCACTGTCGACCTGGATCTATTGTCAGGATGGAAGTATTGGCAGACCAAGATCTGGCTGATTCTGGACCACCCGAGAACTTCTCTTCTGGCCATGGTAAGTTCAGCTATTACCGACAGCTGGTCCTCGATCACCTGAGGACATCCTGTCTGGCCGTGGTAAGTGTTGTATCTATTACCGACAGCTGGTCCTCGATCACATGAGGACATCCTGTCTGGCCATGGTGAGTTCAGCTATTACCGACAGCTGGTCCTCGATCACCTTAGGACATCCCGTCTGGCCGTGGTAAGTTCAGCTATTACCGACAACTGGTCCTCGATCACCCGAGGACATCCCGTCTGTCCAAGGTAAGTGTTGTATCAATTCCCGACAGCTGGTCCTCGATCACATGAGGACATCCTGTCTGGCCATGGTAAGTTCAGCGATTACCGACAGCTGGTCCTCGATCACATGAGGACCTCCCGTCTGTCCATGGTAAGTGTTGCAACAATTCCCGACAGCTGGTCCTCGATCACATGAGGACATCCCGTCTGGCCATGGTAAATTCTGCTATTACCGACAGCTGGTCCTCGATCACCTGAGGACCTCCCGTCTGTCCAAGGTAAGTGTTGTATCAATTCCCGACAACTGGTTCTCGATCACATGAGGACATTCTGTCTGGCCATGGTAAGTTCAGCTATTACCGACAGCTGGTCCTCGATCACCCGAGGACCTCCCGTCTGTCCAAGGTAAGTGTTGTATCAGTTCCCGACAACTGGTCCTCGATCAACCGAGTCTATTCCGCCTGGCCTTGTACAAGTACCAGATAGTGCCAAGATGCCTCACCGACATGTAGGTGGGTTGATGAGTCACATGGCAGCGCTCTAAAAGATCAATAAGCCGCGCTTCAAGGGTATGATTAATGCATATGTTTTATTCAGAATCTGGGAGTAATAGCAGTGTCTTGGCTTTCTAAGGAATTAATATATTACACCGGAAACAGTGTTTGCAGTTCGTGATGTTGTGTTGTGCTGACCTTTCTGATCGAGTAGGTTGAAGGTTCAAAGGTCAGTTGTGACGTGTCATGTGTTAACATGGGCCCGGTTCTATAGACATACATTTTAGTCTAATTTAATAGGAAAGTACTAATTTTACCTGGAACAGGTAAAATGTTCAGAATTTGAAAGCTGAAAATTGTTCATTACTTAACAACCTACTTTTTACATAATTTTCTCAATATGTACGAGCTAAATCTTATTACAAGGGGCGGTGAGGTAGCCTAATGATTAAGCGTTCGCTCGTCACGCCGAAGACCCAGGTTCGATTCCCCACATGGGAATAATGTGTGAAGCCCATTTCTGGTGTCCCCCGCCGTGATATTGCTGGAATATTGCTAAAAGCGGTTAAACATCATTTTCACTTACTCACTCACTCTTATTACAACAAGTTATCTGTTAATCACTGGATTGTCTGGTCCAGACTCGATTATTTTCAGACCGCCGCCATATAGCTGGAATACTACTGAGTGCGGCGTAAAACAACAATCAAGTACTCATCTGAACCTTCATGTTGCCTTTCCCAATAACCCCGACCGTTTTCGATGATTTAGAGAGTCGTTCGTACGTTCATTCTCACCCAAATTGATGCTGGTTTAGATAGAGGGTAATATCTATTTCGTCCTCCATCCAACTTCATGCCAGATTCGGGGCGGTGGGGTAGTCTAGTGGTTAAAGCGTTGGCTCGTAACGCCGAAGACCCGGGTTCGAATCCCCACATGGGTACAATGAGTGAAGCCCATTTCTGGTGTCCCCTGCCGTGATGTTGCTGGAATATTGCTAAAAGCAGTCAGTCATGCCAGATTCGAGAGATGGTTGTATTAAAACTGTCGGGTAAAAGATTTCGAACCACAATGATAACAGAGGTCATCAACGAGAGATGTTAAGATGATAACAGAGGTCATCAACATGTTAAGATGTCTGAAAACACAAGCCGAATACTATTGCAAAGGTCATAAACGCAGCTGTTCCCCATTACTAATCCGACGTAATAACAGTATAATTAGGGACGCTGATATCTACTGCATATTCTAATCCGACGTGATATCAGCTGAACGAGAAATGGTTTTATCTGCAGCGTATTCTAATCCAAAGCAGTGTGCGAAATAGTTTCCAAATGTTGCTAGCCAGTCGGGCTAGCTATGCTTGAAACTTACTAGCCCACAAAATAATTCACAAGTCCGAAATTTGAATGTAGACACGGGTTTCATCATTAAGCTGCTAATATGATGAACATTTTTACCAGGCCATAATCTTGCATGATTTAAGAGTGAGTTATAACTTAACAAGTCGGAGAAAGTGATATATTTACAAAAAGACCCCATGTAAATTCTCCAGCCAGTCGGGCCAGTGACTGGAGATTTACTGGCCCGACTTGATTTTTACTAGCCAGGGGATAGCGGGCCAGTGGCTATTCCGCACACTGATCATAAGTGTTATCAGTTTAACCAGACATTGTCATATATACAGCGTATTCTAATTCAACATGATATCAGTGAAACAAGAGATTGTTGTATCTACAGCGTATTCTAATCCAAAGTGGTATCAGTTTAAGGAGACATTGTCATATCTACAGCGTATTCTAATCCAAAGTGATATCAGTTTAGCGAGACATTGTCATATCTACAGCGTATTCTAATCCAAAGTGATATCAGTTTAGCGAGACATTGTCATATCTACAGCGTATTCTAATCCAAAGTGATATCAGTTTAAGGAGACATTGTCATATCTACAGCGTATTCTAATCCAAAGTGGTATCAGTTTAAGGAGACATTGTCATATCTACAGCGTATTTTAATCCAAGGTGGTATCAGCTGAACGAGAGATAGTTGAATCTACAGCGTTTTCAGTTCCAACGTGAAACCAGTTTAACGTGTGATGGTTGTGTCTTCAGCGCATTCTAATCCAACGTGATGCTGATCCAAGAGTGACATGTTACCACACTTTTGTACTTTTCAAAAGAAACTTTCGATGCTCATATACATTTTACGTGAAGCGTTCTTCTTCCGTCTCCTGATAAATAGCATAATGTCACTGATTATCATATTACTTAAATATTGCATACTATTGTTGCCGATAATCAGCTGTTTCCATAACTTGTTTACACCGGTTAAAGGTCGCGGATTAAGTCGGGTCTATTGACACTTTATAAATCAGGAAGTTCTAATGCAAAGGGAATTTATGTATTCAGGGAAGCTAAAATCGTTGAAATCCCATGTCATACTGAGTCGACAAATGGAGTATAAGCGACCTCGATGAAGTGCATGAGGCCTTGGTGAAGTACATGAGGTCGGTGAAGTACATGTGGCCTTGGTGGAGTGCATGAAGCCTTGGTGAAGTACATGAGGCCTTGGTGTACATGAGGCCTTGGTGAATATGAGGCCTGACGTGCATGAGCTTGGTGAAGTGCATGTGGCCTTGGTGAAGTGCATGTGGCCTTGGTGAAGCTCGGCTACATGAGGCCTTGGTGAAGTACATGAGGCCTTGGTGACGTGCATGAGGTCTTGATGAAGTACATGTGGCCTTGGTGAAGTACATGAGGCCATGAGGCCTTGGTGAAGAACATGAGGGCCTTGGTGACGCATGAGGCCTTTAAGGAAGTAGGATTGTTGTATCTACGGCGTATTTTAAACCAAAGTGGTATCAGTTTAAGGAGACATTGTCATATCTACAGCGTATTTTAATCCAAGGTGGTATCAGCTGAACGAGAGATAGTTGAATCTACAGCGTTTTCAGTTCCAACGTGAAACCAGTTTAACGTGTGATGGTTGTGTCTTCAGCGCATTCTAATCCAACGTGATGCTGATTCAGAGAGAGGTGAGGTGAGGTAAAATTGGGTTTTACGTCGTGCTTGAGAATATTTCGCTCATATGACGACGTGCATGCGTGTGTATGTGTATGTGCGGCTGCTTGAACTAGCCCAGACTTAAGCTGGTTTTATAGTGCTAGCCCACTGAGATACCATGCCGCAGTGAAGCATGAATAACCCACTCAGACACATTATACTGACTCCGAGCCGACCAGCCCTTGTTGTACCCATTAATGCCGAGCACCAGGCAGGGACCAACAAGTACCATATTTTAACGTCTTTTTGGTATGACGCAGTCGGGGATCGAACCCGCGACCTTCCGCTCTCCGGGCGGACGCTTTAACCACTTCACCACGGAGGCGGTCCGATTCAGAGAGAGACATGTTACCACACTTTTGTACTTTTCAAAAGAAACTTTTGATGCTACATATACATTTTATTTCGTGAAGCTGTTTGTTCTTCTTCCGTCTCCTGATAAATAGCAGTATAATGTCACTGATTATCTTATATTACTTAAATATTGCATACTATTCGTCCCGATTATCAGCTGTTTCCATAACTTGTTTACACCGGTTAAAGGTCGCGGATTAAGTGGGGTCCATTGACACCTGATAAATCAGGAAGTTCGTGTGCTGGGAATTTATGTTCCGATTGTGGGAATTTATGTATTCAGGGAAGCTTAAATCGTTGAAATCCCCATGTCATACTGAGTCGACAAATGGAGTATAAACGACCTCGGTTAAGTACATCCGACCCCGATGAAGTGCATGAGGTCTTGGTGAAGTGCATGTGGCCTTGTTGGAGTGCATTAAGCCTTGGTGAAGTACATGCTGCCTTGGTGAAGTGCATGAGGCCTTGGTGAAGTACATGAGGCCTTGGTGAAGTACATGTGGCCTTCGTGGAGTACATGGGGCCTTGGTGAAGTACATGTGGCCTTGGTGGAGTGCATGAAGGCTTCGTAGAGTGCATGAAGCATTGGTGAAGTGCATGTGACCTTGGTGAAGTACATGTGGCCTTGGTGAAGTACATGCAGCCTTGGTGAAGTGCATGTGGCCTTAATGAAGTGCATGAGGTCTTGGTGAACTAACTAGCTACGAACTTCTTAAACCCATTCTTATCACATAGGCTACGATCAAAGTTAATCATTTTTAGGGCTACGAACGTTTCGAGAAAAAGGGCCCTGGTGTACTGCATGAGGCCTTGGTGAAGGACATGCGGCCTTGTTAAAGTGTATGGGGCCTTGGTGAAGGCCATGAGGCCTTGACGACATGCGGCCTTAGTGAAGTGTCTGCGACCTTGGTGGTGAACATGCATCCACGCACATAGAGACAGCGCCATTACTACCAGAATCAATCCCGTCTCTCTGGCGGAATCGTGACATGTATTCCTTCTCCACGTTAAATTGATTTCTGCGGGATGAAAAGCAATCATTATGTGTGTTCATGATTTTAAGGATAATGTATATGAATAAAACTACTCGGCGGCTAAAATCGACATCCGCATAAAATGAAGAGCTCACTGGGTGAAGTTAATGTATATGAGAAACAATTGAAGTAGGTTTCACAATTATTTTCTATTCAGAGTCTTGGATAACCAATATGCCCTAAAGAATAAATATAATTGCATGTTGAATACAACCTATGTAGTACGACACTGTGCCCTGAAATTGTGCGCATGCGCATACAAAATGACAGTCCGAGGCATCCATTGAGAATGTTCCGATTGCGTAAACGTGAAGGATAAAGGCTAACTCTTTATACCAGTTTTGTGAAAGGGATTTACAGCTATTTGTCATTATGCTAGAAAACAGGTCGGTCAAGTGGATAACAAATAGATAATATCTAGTTACAATATGGCCGACGCTGTTTTATTACATGCGTGCAGCGGTAACAATGAGACTGCAAGGTTGTAGCTATCGACAGACTGAAGGCGAGGTTACGCTTTCCTGGACTGACTGACTGACTGAGTTTGGTTTTACGCCGCTTTTAGCAATATTCCAGCAACATCACGGCGGGGAACACCAGAAATGGGCTTCACACATTGTACCCTTGTGGGGATTCGAACCCGGGTCTTCGGCGTGACGAGCCAACGCTTTAACCACTAGGCTACCCCACCGCCCCTACGCTTTTCCTGGATCTGCAGATACCACAATATGTTTTGGTAAATGTGTTTTCATGATCGTGCTAAAGAAGCTTTCATAATTGTGGACGGCGAGGTTTCATAATTTTCACAGAAGCTGCTCAACTGACCTTGAAACAGCCATTGCCCCTATACAATGACCCCTGTATCGGATGACACTTTGAATTCTAAACATCGGAACAGAAAACAGTGTATAACACAATCTTCTTAGGCGTCATCGCTTATATATCATCACTGCCGACAAAAGCCGAGTATTTCCGAATCCCGCCATGCACGGGGCAGTTAAATGCACGGTACATTTAGTAACGAGAACATCTCGTGCAGTACCCACATGATCTCGCGATGTTTGGACTCTGGGAGGGAATCCAGGTAAAATTGATCGCTGGATTCAGTGACAAGCCATGCTTAGTTATTACATAAACAGGTTTAAATCAATATGGCACTGGAATTACACCGGGGTTTGCAAAGCAAGATGAATCAGTGACACGGGTTCTAAGTTAGATCGTTTTTGAGTGCTGATATTTTATTTGTTTAGCAATCTTGACATGGTATCCAGTGCGGAGGTTTTGGCCGGTTTAAAATGTGTGTGGTATTCTTTCTGTAGTCTTCATATTGAATTTGTTAGTGAATGAATTAAGTTTTTCGAGATCACACCGACCTGCCAAGTGGGGACGTGGGGTAGCCTAGTGGTTAAAGCGTCACGCCGAAGACCTGGGTTCGATTCCCCGTATGAGTACAATGTGTCAACCCCATTTCTGGTGTCCCCCCGCCGTTATATTGCTGGAATATTGCTAAATGCGATGTAAAACCCAACTCACTCACTCTCTATTAAGACAGACTAGTGGTTAACAGTCTGGTCATCAGTTAAGGGGGTCACATGACGTGAAATCTTAACGTCGCGTCCAATATCGCTTTGTGAACATGGACCATCTATTCATCAAAATATTCATCAACCATTTTGTCCAACTAATCAACTTTATATCACTGAAGGACTTCATCTACCCCCATTGGATGACTACAGGAGTGTACACTGTGTATATGGTTGGTCAAACATGACTACAGACGGGAGTGAATGGGGTGTTACAAGATGAGATTATATTCTTGTGAGTTTGCCAGTTTATGAAGAACTCTCTCTGTTCAGGGAGACGTGCCTGTTATGGTGTCGTCTGAAATATGTGTCCGGATGAAGGGGAAAAGGAGAATCGGGAGGGTGACTGGCGGCAAATCGATTCATTCCTCCCAAAGTAGAGGCAGGACTTCGAAATTTATCAGATTAAAACTTTGATTGCGATCAATCGTGTATGTTTTTAGGCATCACGATTTGTAGCCAGATTTCTCTGAAGACTTGTAAAGTTTCAATCAAGAACTGGCGGAAGATTTATAGTGTCCTTGGTGGGTGTAAAGTTCTGAAGCACACCCCGTACATGGGAAGACTTGGTGTATTATTGTTGCTGGACAGTGGGTCCTAGTGTCAAAGACCTGATCCAGCAATATGTGATGGCTGTAAGAGGCGACCAAATGGATCAGCTGGTCAGACTCGGATGACGGCGTGTCATCGTGCCCCAGTGTTGAGGGTCGTTGCTCACAATATCAATCACTCGTTTAACTGGACCAGATTCGATCATTAACCAGAATACATGGTTGGTTTGTTGTTCGCTGCACTCAGCAATATTCCACCTATATGGCGGCGGTCCGTAAATAATCGAGTCTGACCAGACAATGAAGTTATCAACATCATGAGCATCAATCTAAGCAACTGGGATACGATGACATGTGTCAACCAAGTCGGCGAGCCTGACCACCCGATCCCGTTTACGCCTCTTACAATTCTTACTCGGATTTTCACGGATCCGATTATATGAAAATATTGCTGTGTGTGGCCAACGAATGCACAACTCTTTGAACGCCATTCACAAGATCTAAGAACATCCAAATATGACACAACTATGATGTATATAAAGTGTATAATCTGCATTGATACGTTTCAGGGCAAATTCTTCATGAGATGAAGGGGAGGTGGGGTAGCCCAGTGGTTAAAGCGTACGTTCGTCACGCCGAAGACCCGGGTTCGAATCTCCACATGGGTACAAGGTGTGAAACCCTTTTCTATTGTCCCCCGTCGTGATATTGCTTGATTACTGTGGCATAAAACCATACTTATTCACTCACTCATCAGATAAAACTTGCGAAAACATAAATATGTACAGATGTACAAAGATAGCGCTATAACGAGGAAGCCGATGTGGTGCGGGGGAGAAGTTAATTCAGTACAAAGATGCAGTGATGGGGCTGGGTGTGATGCCAAACATATACCTTGGTTTGAATAGGACGTTCAGGATGTTCATTTGCGGACGAATAAAGGAATTTCTACAAAAGATGTCAAAGATTCAGACAAAGTACTGTTGTACAATGTAGTCCTCCTCACCAAGTGTAATAAATACACTCAGATTTGGGTGACGACGAGACAAAGAACTGTACAAGATAGACGTCCATGTTGCACGTAGTATCTACTTCGTACTCGGCTGCAGCTTACGTAACGTACCCGGTGCCGGAGTTCACAAGTAAAGACCTAGCGATTAATGTACTTCTTGGGTCAGTTCTTCACGAATCAAAACTTGAAGGGTCAGTTCTTCATTGTTCAGTTATCAGCGGTCATTTCTTAATTGGTCATTCTTTCATTGGTCAGTTTCGCAGCGGTCATCTTCGGGGTTAGTTCTTCAGGGTTAGTTTTCTTCAGGGTCATCCTTCGTTGGTCAGTTCGCAGCGGTCATTTCTTCAGGGGTCAGTTCGCAGCGGTCATTTCTTCAGTTCTTCGTTGGTTCTCGCAGCGGTCATTTCTTCAGGGGTCAGTTCGCAGCGGTCATTTCTTCAGGGTCAGTTCTTCAGTGGTCATTTCTTCAGGGACAGTTCGCAGCGGTCATTTCTTCAGGGGTCAGTTCTTCATTGGTCAGTTCGCAGCGGTCATTTCTTCAGGGGTCAGTTCGCAGCGGTCATTTCTTCAGGGTCAGTTCAGCGGTCATTTCTTCAGGGGTCAGTTCGCAGCGGTCATTTCTTCAGGGTCAGTTCAGCGGTCATTTCAGGGGTCAGTTCTTCAGGGTCAGTTCGCAGCGGTCATTTCTTCAGGTGTCAGTTTCATTTCTTCAGAGGGTCAGTTCGCAGCGGTCATTTCTTCAGGGGTCAGTTCGCAGCGGTCATTTCTTTAGGGTCAGTTCTTCATTGGTCAGTTCGCAGCGGTCATTTCTTCAGGGGTCAGTTCTTTACGGCTGTGTGTCCTCTTCAATGAAGAAAGGTTGAGTATACACTATCTATTAAGTATTGTTGTTAAACGCCAGCCAGTCCAAAGATTCCAGTCTGTAAATAAGACCAGACTATCCATTCTTTGACATCAGAAGCGATTTATGCAGAGGGAATACGATGACATGTATCAAACAAAGAGCGAACCAGCCGATCCCGTTACTTCGAAGAGCAATGGTTGCTGAAGACAAGTCTGACTTGGTTCTTCAAGTGTTTGTGAAATACTGACGATCACCCCAAAGTAGATCATGAAAGTGTACGAAGTTGTTATTCCTTCTCGGATCTAACATTGGTGGCAGCGTTGTGATGGCAGAAGGGGAAGGAACTAGATATTTACGGCCTGTGGCTATGCTTGTAACAGTATGTTAAATGTGGAGCTGCTGTGCAAACCAACGATGCTGCTTGCATCCATGCATGGTTATTCATTTGTGTAATGGCTCATAATGTCAGCATGAAATCACATTTAATCATTTATGTGATACATCAATGTCATTGAGAACAAACTAGTTTGTATCAATCAATCTTTATTCGGCACTTAAAGGCCACAGGCCTATAGTACATTTATATACACAATATTTACAACTGACCAGCAGAAAAGCACATGTGAAATATTTACAGATTACAAATTTAAAGCCGATTTTCTATGTATAAGTTCAAAATAGATATACATTGACAGGTTCTGTAATTCAATAGTATTTCCATTTGGCAATAATAGAGTCATTTTTATTTCATTTGGATGGGTATAATAGTAGGATGTTAAATATTTCTTTTTAAGGTTTTCATAGGCGGGGCAGATAAAAAGAAAATGGTATTCGTCTTCTACAGCATTAACGTTACAGAGGCTGCAAATTCTATGGTTACGCGGAATATTCATGTAACGCCCAGTTTCAACAAACAAGTCGTGTGATGAGCAGCGGAAACGGGATAAAGCTACACGGAATTTCTTTACAGTTATTTTTGATAAATAATATTCTTGGCATAGTTCAGATTTCCAATGTTTATAATACAGACATTTAGAGAATAGATAGATAAATTCAAGCCATTTTTTGTTGATAGATGTCCTTCATTCTTTGAGTCAGTGACATAATAAAAGAATTTTCTGGTTAGGCGTTTTGATTATTCCAAACATAACCATATCCCGTTTTGAGTAAAAATTCCCTTACTG
Source organism: Haliotis rubra (assembly GCF_003918875.1). Taxonomy (NCBI): domain Eukaryota; kingdom Metazoa; phylum Mollusca; class Gastropoda; order Lepetellida; family Haliotidae; genus Haliotis; species Haliotis rubra. The sequence goes on from NW_025767161.1 coordinate 658,186, forward strand.
GTTTGTGTTTAAAAATGTCCTTTCTTTGTCCTTTTTGTCAAATAGTGGAAAACCAACGATATAACTGATTTTTAGTTACAACGGCAGCAACAAAGAATGTTGTTTGATATGTAGACTGTGATTGTGTGTGCGTGCGTGCGCGCAGGAACTGGAAAGGGAGTGGTGTTGACTACATTCATGATGTTGACATTGTGGGGGGAGTCGGTGGAAGTGAATCAATTGTGGTTCAGAGAAAATGATGGATTGCTATCATGATGCTCATGCTTGTGACTGAAGACTGTGTGCATGTTCGCGTTTAATCACCTTCGACCGGCTTCGTCTGCGTCTGTCTTCTTGTTCAGTATGTTCAGTATGTTTTATTGTCAATTACACAACGTAATGTGTTTATAGCACCGATGTGTTTATTTCTGCCTTAACGACAGTTTACAGATGGCAATTTTCAAACTAAGTGTCTCATTCGTCTGACTGGAAAAACCAGCAACAGACACATCATGTGTAAATGTAGACTGGTTCCACCATCGTGGGCGGTGTTCCGCGACATCTTGGTGCGTTCGAGAACCCGTTTGAAAGGAGCAAGTGATCATGCCAACAGCATTCTCACTGCAGCACCATCAACAGCGGCTGTCGATAACGCAGCTATGAAACGACATCATGCACGGCATCCCTAGAAAGTACAGGCTGCCACCGCGCCGCTTCAGTGGACAGCAAATGCCGTGAATTTGGGGAGTGTCGTGTTATCTAGTACAGTGTCGTGTTAACCAGTAGCCGGTACAGAGAGACGCACTGTCAATATGTTAATCAAATAAGTGCCGCATCCTCTCAACGTAGACCCAAAATGACATTATCAGAAATACGTGAATAATTACACCTGCCCTCCCCAAGGGTATGACGTCTTGTTTCATCTGTTTCCAGGCCATGTTAGGTAGAACTTTCTCGAGACTCAAAGACGTGTTAACCATAAATTATTTATGAGAGCTAGATGAGATGTTTCGTTCTAAATGTTTTCTTCAACTGGAAGTTAATAGAATGGCCTGACGCATATGAAGCCAATGAGTCGAATTGACAGGTCGAAAACACCGCTCCCTAAACACTCATGAAATCACCATAGAAATCGGAAATCTGCTGCGCGTTGCTTTTTGCATAATGGCTTAATTTGTATGTTACGACTGGTCTTTTTTATGAGCTGCGTGAACGCTAGATTGCGATGCATTCATCATGTCCAATCAGGAGTTATCCTGAGGATTGATGGTCCCATTTGTAGGGTTGCATAGTCAATAGACTTCTTCAAAATACATGACTGGTTCTTTTGAGGGCGGCCGAATTTCTTACAAAATGATCATTTCAGCTTCAATCACAAGTTTTTCTCAAAGTTGTGTCTTGCTGGTGGATATTTTTACCTGTTTGTTTCATGTGCCGTTTTTGTTGTGGGTATTGAACGACTATATTGGTAGCAAGGAGGTTAATAGCAAAAAGGCATGTACAACAATTGGCGTATTGTTACAACAAAGCCCACGAAATTCGCTTTGAAGTTAGTCTCCTTTGTTCCTCAAAGAGTAGGGAGCGAGGAAGCATTAGTACCACGTTACTTCTTTAGACCTTGACATAGTGAATAATTCAACATGGAATTGCTGATGGTCTGTGACGCACCCATTCACTTTAACGCTCTGGCTGAGTTGGGAACTGCTACATCCTCCATTTGGTCGCCTCTTACAACCACCATATATTGCTGGACCCGTGAAGATCCAGGGTAGAATTGATCTCCAGTAACCCATACTTGTCGTAAGAGGCGACTAACTGAATCGGGTGGTCAGGCTCGCTGACATAGTTGACACATGTCATCGTATACCAATTGCGTAGATCGATGCTCATGCTGTTGATCACTGCATTGTCTGTTCCAGACTCGATTATTTACAGACCGCCGCCATATAGCTGGAACATTGCTGAGTGCGGCATAAAACTAAACTCACTCACTCACTAATATATTGCTGTGGATCAGGTCTTTGACACTAGGACCCGCTGTCAAGCAGCGATAATATATCTGGTCTTCCTATGTACGGGGCTTCCTTCAGAACCTGGACCAAACCATGACACATCGTTGTGCAGAGTAGCTTCCCCTTACCGTTGGCTCAGCTGGTCACGATACGCCACGATTACCTCCCCTTTTGCGGAGCATCCTCTCGTTTCAGCCTGGATTCGTTTCAAACGAGAGGCAGCCTGGTTCCCTGGGTCTGTTGCGCTAGCGCAGGCGCAACAGACCCAGGGAACCAGGCTGCCTCTCGTTTCTGCAGTCTGATTTTAATTCGTTAATTTATGAAACTTATGGATGTAGAATACACCACATTTCAATAAACATTCCGGTTTTAATTACAGGGGCCACTGGTATCTCAGTCGTCTAAGGCACCACTGTGCAGGGTTGCGTCCCCTTGGCTTGTTAGGTTCCAATATCGAGGGTTTGAATTCCTGTTTAGCATTAATTTTCATTCTTAGTGTCATCAATATGCCAATGTCAATAATCTCCTTCCCTGTGAGTTTCTCTGAAATTATATTGACACTCAAATTTACAATCGGAAAAATGTTTCAAAGTGGTGTTAAACTCAAATCAATCCCATTTCTAACAATGAATGTAAACACAGTGAACTACGACGACCGCCTGACCGTTAAATACTAAATTACTATAGTACATCAGCTGACTGAACGTTTTATTGAATAGTCATATACATCTGTTCACGAAGCGCATTGAAGTAATTTTATATTAAATTGCTTAATTTGTATTAAAGTAGAGTAAACTACGAATTATGAAGCATTGCAGATAATATCTATCAAGTGAATTAAGTTAAATTAAAGGTCCTGCCTTTTCGAGAAGTCTCTACTTGCCATGTTGCAAGATTTCATACACAATCATTCATGTTCATTTGATCAAGTATGTTTCAATTATTCACGACAAAACCTTCAGATGCACCACGTTGCTAAAACAAACAATAACAAGTTAACAACGGTCGAACATCTAGAACACAGTTGCCAATTACTAACAACAAATATTATTTTCAGTGAGAATTACTGTCAATACATCCGCCTGTATTTGAGTCCTACTATTGATATATAAAACGCAATATAACAAAAACATTATTTTTATTTTATTTTAGTCATTGTTTAGGAGCAGTCGATTGGAGAGTGACATCACGGATATTCGAATACCAAGTTAAGGCTCGATGGTTCGTAAAAAATAACCATGTCATTCATGAAAACTACTGCCAGAGGTACTTATCACGTAAGTTGAACGAGGTCATTTATTCACCTGTTTCCCTGCTGATGTCATAAAAGTTCGACTTGCAGCCTCGGTCTGTAGCTAAGGGAACAAAAATTCATAAGATTAGAATTCCTCTTCATTTACGCCCGCGCTTGGCGCATCTCTTTAAAGGTCACATGCAACCAAAAAAATCAAACATAATTAAAACACAATTATCACTTCTTCATGACATATAATATGCATTGCTGATTATGAAAAAACAAATAAACAAAATTATAAGCGTATAATCGCAAATCAAAAGTGCAATATTTTGTACTTGGGTTTACCTCCCTCGAAACGAAGCAGCCGGGATACCGAACCCAGTCAGAGCGGGTGGGTGTGCACTCAAGTGTAACGGCTGGTTCATTAGCAAATGCCGCCTTCACGGCTCATGTTGGGTTTTGTAAATACATGCTCATTTTTTTGTGTATAACATTTTGCAATCAACAGACATCATAACATGTCATGTGTTCAAGTATCACACCTGCCTGTCTGTGTAATTACATAATGTGACAGAGACCGAACTCGGGCCATAAATCAATGCGTTTTGTTTATGGTGTATAGCCTGATTGGTGTTAAGTTCAAATTGCATGTGGTCAGTGATCGCAGTTGTGTATTGAATATTGTCATTAGCAGACAGGCAGGCAGACACACAGGTGTCAATAAAACAAGACATTGAGTTTTGTCTGTGACAGCGACATATCTATATCACAGTTAGAAATTCTGTCAACGCTAAATAATGACATTGCTTTTAAGTATCGAACTGAGAAAGTGACTCGGTAAGAAGAACGTGTGGTGAAATAGACAAATGAAATTATATAAACAGTTTATTTACTCTCATAACATATAAAAAAGCTCGCGCCTGTGAGATATCAACAAAACATTATGAAAATAGCTCACACCAAAGCCTTCACCGAGTATTCACCAGACAGCCCGCTTCCAAGTTGCGCGAACCTATTTCACTGCGCACATGCTATGAGCGCAGCCCAGCTGTTGAAACCCGTATTCCCCAGAAAAAGTCTGGGGAAAATTAGGGAAACGTTTGAACTCCGATTTCGCGCGTTTTTTTTCATCGCGTTATTTTTCAACTTTATAAGCTGAATTTGCATTTTTGACGCTTTGTTTCGGTAAGTCCATACCGAAAGGTATCAGAATCTGCAAAGTTGTGTTTTACGTTGCATGTGACCTTTAAGACAGCATGATATTAAGTAGTAGCGGTAGATTCACTCTACTCCCTCGCCCTGAAATTGACACTGACAGTAAAACAAAACAATGTGAGTTTTTTCTCCAATAAAAAAAACTAGAATTCCAGCTTCATCAATAGTCACAGCCAGCCGTAACAGCTAACACCAATTCCGGAGAAGCCATCTTCGGTTTCAGCACAGAGACCCCTGGTGTCTTAGTGTCCTGTGATGGCGGCTCTCGCGAGACTTCAGCAGCAAACTGGGCATTGGGGAGTCGACGCACGGACGAAACAGTATGACAAGGGAGCGGAATATTAGATTAGCGGGATAGCGTTTTTGTATTCTTCTTGCGGAAATGGCCGTCACTGGCTCTCAAGGGGGTTGGATATGTGATAAAGGGATTCTACGGGCGTTATCTTGCTTGTTGCGCCTATCTATCTCTACACGTTGATACCATTTCGTCACGGAGCTGCCTTTAACTGATCCAATAATGCAAGTGTAGACGATCTTGTTTCAGTACAGTTAAAGCATCATACATTGACTCATCAGTATCGTAACGCCCGGCCGCGTGCTCTCGGTGATATAAATGGGATGCGGCTTTTGGCTTAATGCTGCATCGATTACATTTAAACAATGTTAATTTCAGATATTTCTGAATATGTTATCATCGATCGATGTCTGTTTTGACGGGGCGTGACAACTGTGTGGTTTGAATACACTACATGCGCAAGAATTCGTTTCACTTGCTAGATTTTCATATCTTTAAGGATTTTGTCATTTCCCAGAGTCCAACAATTTAATAAGGCGGGCATTTAGTAAAGATATGTCAACATATCGGAATCATTGCCTTTGCTTCTGCAGAATATCCGCAGTAATTTCTGATAGATTTCGTGCATATTTCAAATTCCATATTCCTCAGAAATTACTCGGAACATATACGGAGATTCCATAGTCATTCCTCCGCGAACTGGCTAAATCTGGTGGTGATTCTGTTGTTTTCGAGGTGGCTTCAGTTTCTGATAAATTCTGGTAGATGGTTTCATTGCCATTCCATGGGAAATCTGGCTCAGTCGGTGTAACCGAATTTTAATGCTTGTCCAGTTTTGCCGATAAGACCATCTTTGTCGTGAAGGGATTTATCTTGGTATATACATTTGCCGCTCGTTTTGACTCTTAGAATAAAACGACCCGTGAACATCCGGGGTAGAATAGGTCTTCAGCAACCCATGCTTGCCACAAAAGGCGACTATGCTTGTCGTAGGAGACGACTAACGGGATCGGGTGGTCAGGCTCGCTGTCTCGGTTGACACATTCATCGGTTCCCAATTGCGCAGATCGATGCCCATGCTGTTGATCACTGGACTGTCTGGCCCAGACTCGATGATTTACGGACTGCCGCCATATAGCTGTAATAATGCTGAGTTCGGCGTAAAACTAAACTCACTCACTCACTCTTAGAATAAATCACACATTCAATGTGAGGTACCAGTCCGACTTCTGTGCCAACAACAAAATATATCCACAAATATGTTGCCTCATGCTTTATTATAGATGTAGTACTTGTTTTACTTGAAACGATGTGAATTATCATCATATATAATAACCTTACATTCATGTTTCAATTAAGGTAAATCATTCTAATGTACTGCTATTTATCGTCCACCTGGACTTGGAATGGATGCTATTTGCGCTCATACGTAACTGTTTATATTGCCCATTTAACGCACTGAGTCCAGTACAATTCCTTATGTGTGACGCTAGTGCATGGATGTGATACGGACACCTGCTGGTTCCACCCCGCGGTCATAGTTTCCGCCATGCTTGTTCTTCGTTGCGACTTGTGGTGTTTTAGACGACTGGGCGACCCGCGCCCTTCGCAAGATATAGGTCGGCAGTAAGCATAACAGTCTATGAATATTGACGCTAATCTTCATAAGGGGCCATGTCGATCGTGACATGAAGGCGGAATAATGTCAGACAACGTCCCCTGTGTATGTAAGCTCCCGTTACCCTGCAATTACCCCGCTGTCTACGTTCCTAGCGGTTCGTTCTGCCCGCTATCACCAGCCTCATCAGCTCTTATTCTATCCTTTCATTCTACAAGATTAGCCCGACTTACATCTGGACTGGCGGCTATGGGAGGCAATCACCGAGCCTGCCAATTTCAGTGTTCGTGCATGACTAAGGCTCATCTGACTAGGACTTCCAAAGGACCTTGGAAGCTCATGGAGGAGATATTTGGTGATGAGGTTGTAATGAAGCCGAGAGTTCGGCGTGATCAGCGACACTCTCCCAGTTATTTTACACTGGGTCAGGGCGTCTAGGGTGTGAGTGAAGAAAGTTTAGGTCATCACATTGACTTGACAGTGTTCGACATTAGTCATCTGTTTGATTCAGTTATACACTAGAAGAATGAGATTCCCTGGTGTGAGTGCTCATGTAAACAAACATTTAGAAGAGATGTCCCAGTGAGTGGTTTGGTAGGTTACAGATTCACTGTTTTTCAGTTGATTCGGTCTTGCAGACATCGAATTATTGTCGTTTCAGAATTTACAAATTTTTATTATAGAATAGTGTGGATATTATCAACCACTCTAGATAATTCACGTATTCCATGCACCTGCTCATCGCTATTTATAGTCGCTCCATTACAATGGAGCGGAATAGGGGCGTGGTCCTGCCGTGAATCCTCACGATGACGTTTTACTTCCCTCTCGAGTTGAAACGGATATGAAGACCTTTCGAGAATAGGAGACTGCGATAGTGGTCTTAAGGTAGGAGAGGAGTAATACTAGATGAGCGGGTTTTGGGTAATTGCCGTTCCCCAGTTAGTCTGTCTCACAGTCCCTGAACCGCGAAATTTCTGCAATGCTAAATCTCTTAATGCAGCAAGTCTAGATTTTCCTCAGGTTTTGTATCTCCCATCTCACTTAGCATCCTTTACAATTTAAAAGGAATTATGTCTTTTTATTTCTATCTAATTATACATATTCGAGAATAAGCGTTAGTCTTTTTCCCGATCAGCGAGGAGTGAACACCGCCCTACAAGATTGTAACATGCATTAATCGTTACTCCCCATCTCTCTCTCTCTCTCTCTCTCTCTCTCTCTCTCTGTCACCTACGCAACCAACTCTCTCAACACTCTCTCTCTCACTCACACATGTCACACGCACACCAACTCTCACACACCCCACTCACACACACACACACGCACCAACTCCCCCCTCACCTACACAACCAACTCACACACACACCAACACACACAAACAGCTTACGCACGCACTCTCTCTTTCTTTCCCTCACTCACACACACAGACACGCACACACACACACGCCAACTATACCGGGTTCTCAGTCGCTGCTCTTTGTTTCAGATGTACGGCATCACGTCCTTCCTGTTCGTTGCTCTGTCCATCGCCGGCTTCTGTCTGGAGACGTTGCCGTCCCTGAGACCGATGACCAACGTGACGACCAAATGTGACGGCGTTGACAGCATATCCAGCGTTATCACCTCACACGAGGCTCTCAACATCATCGACGTGATCTGTACCGTCTTCTTTACACTGGAGCTGATATTAAGATTTACGGTAGCTCCGAATAAACTGAAGTTCGTACGTTCGCCAATGAACATAATTGACCTTCTGGCTTTGATTCCTCTCTACGTTCAGATTATATTCGAAAAATCGGATCAAAAAGCCTGTTACCTCAACGAAAGACTTGTGATTGAGATTATGTTCATCCTCAGGATCATCCGGATGTTCCGCATCTTCCATCTTGTGAAGCATTACCAGGCGCTGAAGGTGCTGGTGTATGCACTGAAGGCGAGCCTCCAGGAGTTGATGATGCTCTTCATCTTCCTCATGATCGGGATGCTTGTGTTCGCCACCATGATCTACTACACAGAGAGGAAAGACGCCACGAACCCCAGTGACACCTTCAACACAATTCCCGTCGGCTTCTGGTGGGCCATCATCACCATGACAACAGTAGGATACGGCGATATCTATCCACGGACTCCAATCGGATACATTGTTGGAACAGCCTGCTCTGTTTGTGGAGTACTGCTTTTGGCCTTGACCTTCCCTGTTATTTCTAATAACTTCAGTCTGTTTTATACTCACGTCAGGTCCCGATCGCAAGCACTGAGGCGCGTGGATAGAGGAGCTAAAGACCCAGAACCCCTTAAACAGATGCCTGGAACTGATCGTCCCCCTTCGGTAGCGTCAACTGTGGTAGAGCCGTACATGAACGGTAACGCTCGAGACAAAGGCAGTGATAAGACAAGTCCAATCCTTGTCTCCAGAATGTCAAGAAACGGGTCCATCAGCGACGTGATAATGAAGAATATAGATTCCTCGTATAGCCTACATCAGAATGGTTCCATGAAAACACGCTCAGACGACGGAGGATCGTGTCAAGGGGAGACGCACGTATGACGCGCTTGTACGTCAGTCGTGACGCGCTGGTTGGAATTCTTGTGATATGGAGTTGTGAGATGAACCGTTACCTTTTCACGCCTGCATAACCAACGCTGAGAATTGTCTACGTTCTGACAGCAGTGTGACAACGTTCGCTGTTTGCCTACTTACAATTTTTCCACTTTTCTTCTGTGATTTATATGTGAATTTGATGCTTTCTGCAGGGCGGAAGGCAACAGCTAGTTGGCTGTACAGAGTTGTCTCAGTACGGGATATTTCCGTATCTTCTTCCACCGTTGGTACTTCACGGGTTAGCATTAACTGCCTTCCTCCATCACCCGTGAATGTAGACAGTAGTTATGTTTAACAGCCAATCAAGGAAAAGCTTTGTTCCAGTGAACCATGTGCTGTTAAGAGTTCACGCCAAGGAGCGTTCGGATTATTTCGGTTCTATTTCTCATGCAACGTGCGTCTACTTTTCAACGGGTAATAAATGAGACTTGCATAACAGAATGAAATGAGCACAATTCCGTTCATGACCTTTCGTTAAACTCCAACATTACCTGATGTTGAACACTGTTTGGAGCAGAGGTTGCAAGGCCATGGTGCACGTTGGGGGGGAATATTGCCTTCATGAGCTGAACGCTGATTGGTCTGACACTCGCCGGCTTCCCTTTCACGGAAAGGGGTTACTTGATTGGTTGGTTAAAAATAGAATTTGATCCCCACAGCGACTTTACACCTTCTGTGGTGCTGGAGGAAAGCAGTGCAAACAAACCCGTGAAGGGCGTATTCATGTTCTCAGATAACTCGTTCCCTCACTACTCATTCCTCAGGTTAGACCGATCTGATGCAACATTTTTCATGAAAGGCGCTTTCCCTAATACAGCCCCCAAGCAATAACAGTCCAGCAGATACACCCAGTCAGCGCCAGTTTAGCAATAACACTGGAGTTAACGTTTAGAAATAACTTGATTAAAGCGAAACCCATGTCACTACAAATCATATTAGTCATTTCAGGTCTTCAGACAATGAGACGTCGTTTTACTGAAAAATCTCTAAAATCATCAACTCATTACATATGAATGAATGGATTTTATCTAAAAATGTATACCCATTTAGATATTATATGTAAATCTGTGACAACATAGATTTTGTGATATCAATACAGATCCTGATATTCAAAAATCAATAGATTTGCCGTATAGCTGCCATCAATTTTAGTACCTCGAGTTTAGGTGATTTGATAGTTTAAATAATTTGGGATATGACAAAATGTACCATTGATCTGACTATATGCAGAATATATAGTTTAGCAGTGCCTCGTGGTAAACATTTTCTTATGTAAATGATACTTCGAATGACAACAATGTTAGACAAGTCAGTGGGGCGTCATGTCTTGAATGTCGTCGTCGTTCTGGAAAGTCCATTCGACTTTCTCCCGCCGCCCAGAACTCTCCTTCCCACGGTAAACAATCAAACGTTTTCGTGTCTGAATTTATTCCCGACGCTGTGGAGACCTCCAGTTGTGGTGAAGATATACTAATACCATTTTACCTTGACAATAATCCTGGTTGACCATGTTCACTAAAGCTCCCTCGACATAATGAATGTATTTGAACACTGGTACCATGTGTGATAGAATATACATTGTCAAAAATTAAGTCATATAGTCTTTTTAATAATATCTTTTTTTAATTTCGCCTGTACGCTTTCTGGTTGTAGTTGGGGATTAGGAACACATAGAAGTATACAGATCGTCCAATAACCATGTTCCCACCTGAAGCGAGATAGACGAAGGGAGATAACTCTAAACTGTAACGCTCGCAAATCCTCACAGCCGAAGACCGCTGTAAATATGACTACTACTACTGGTGCAGTATGTCCTGAAGTGATATGAACGAACCAACATCGGATCATATATTCACATTAAAGTATTATTTTTAAATTTTCAAAACTAATATCGTTCATGTAACATGATAAGTGTCAGCTTTTTAACAGTAAGACAAGTAAATCCGCCAAAAGCTGTTTCTATTATTTTTTCTGTGGACCATGGACCATGTAAGGGTCGATGGTAAGAAGGCCACTGTTGACGTCACCAAGAGAAGCATTAACACATTCAGCCTGGTTCCCGGGGTCTGCTGCGCTAACGCTTCGGCACCGAAGCGTTAGCGCAGCAGACCCCGAGAACCAGGCTATTACACATTTATCCTGATTGTCTCCCCTTGTTCCATCCACTTCTTCCACAGGCATCATCGGCCGCTGGCGTCCTCTGGCGTCCTCATGACATTGTGATATTATGAACAAATACTCATGTTATCATGTTTGAGTCGCTATAATAATAATCATCATCATAATGAACAGATATTGATTACTTTAGTGAGTGAATGCGTCCAGTTTACAACCTCATGGGGTTCTGTTGAGGTGTGGTTGTAGTCGAGGGGATCGGACAGGTAAGGGAGGGGACTGTGACTGCTTGAGGTGACAGCTTTTGAGGACAAACAGTCTGTTTCATGACGTTGTTGAAACGTATTTCACAAAACATCACCCGACACTGACACGAGCTTCAGTCAGGATATTCTTACTGGTACCACCACTATGCTACTCTGACAAAAATCTCCACAATGTCATAACACCTTGGTAACAGCCGGTATTTGATTATGGTACATATCTGTCATGCTGCACGTTATATAACCTATATTTGACACTGGCCTATATACCCAGCTAGATATCTCGCACTATATATTAGCTAGAATCTCGCACTATATACCCACAAACTATATAACCAGCTAGATCTCGCACTATATACCCAGCTAGATCGAATCTTGCACTATCTATCCAGCTTGATCTTGCACTATATATCCAGCGAGAATCTCGCACTATATATCCAGCTTGATCTCGCACTATATACCCAGCTTGATCTTGCACTATATATCCAGCGAGAATCTTGCACTATATATCCAGCTTGATCTTGCACTATATATCCAGCGAGAATCTCGCTCTGTATATGCCAGTTTATACCCACAAACTGCATATCCAGATTGACCTCCGCACTATATATCCAGCTTGATCTCGCACTATATACCCAGCTAGAATCTCGCACTATATACCCAGCTAGAATCTCGCACTATATATCCAGGTTGAATCCCGCACTGTATATCCCACTTGCTATATGTATTTGCTACAAAACCTTGCACGCTACCACCCGTTGTTCCCACACACTATATCTCGGGCCACAAGAGCCTTCATGTGACAGGGATTTTCGCTTAACACAAGTAATTCCTTCCAGACACATTTAATGATATTGGCTTTGAGGCAAGTTGATTGCAAGAATGGCAGGAAGGTCTTCGATATTTGTTCGCACACAACGTAATCTTTTTCCGAAACATTTGGTGGAGGAAATCCTTGCATCAGTCTCTTTAGTTTTTCCTTTGTACGTGTATGAATAGATAGTTTACGTAAGGTTTACGTAATTTACAGTGTTGTTCTTAAATGTACTTGACTATCACTCCATTGATAGGACTATAATAAGATGTAAGTATTACTAACCCGAAATATTAAAAGATGACTTAATATGCATCGAGTTTCTAAGGCCAGCAAAACACTGACCACCTAAACATTTACTTAAGCGTTTCAGTATAACGAGCAGATTGCAATGTCTAACACCAACGTCGTGATGTTATGTGGAGTAGCCGTTAGTTAAAGATATAACGACCAACTTTATACTTTGTCCTATACATTTAAAGTTTAAATGGATTGAAATTCTATAACACGTGTATTTTATGATCATCAGATCATATATAGAAGCGTTCAGTTTGTTGATCAGAGATTACATGTCCAGATTCTCCAGGTAACTTGCAGCAACAGTGGCAGACACCGTTGTGGCACAAATATGTTTCTCTTGTTCATTTACATGTGTATTCTATGATCACCAAGCCATACAAACAAGCTGGTTTGTTGACCAGTGATTCCATATCCCGGTATTCATAGATATCTTGTGGTGGGAAAGACCGTTTTGGTACCAATATTATCACGTGGCATCTATAACCCATAGACCATGGTTCCACAAAATCACATTAGCACAACAAGGTTCTTCAGCCTCCACTCTCGCTTGTTCTTTCTTTACACTGTAAGACCATTGTGTGGAGCTCATTGTTGTGTCGGTCATTGTATATCTGTCATGTTTCTGTTTGAATGAAAGAACGACTGCTGAATGAAAAGCATAACTGACGATGTTTATATCATCTTAAAATATATTTTTTCTTGCATTGTAGCGTGGTAGCCAGTGTTCTGCGAGTCGATCACAGACGTCCCTCTTGCCTTACATATATCTCCACTTTATTGTGAGTTCTTTCACTTGTTTTATCAGTTTGCCAAAAATCCTCCACCCCTCACTTTTGAGGACAGTTACATCCTCTTGTCAAGGATCTTTGTCCTTGGTCGTGTTTCATGGTATTGTTTTGGTGATGGTTGTATATGTTTCTAATTAAAATCTTTACATTTATTCGACGGATGAAACTGATTCGTCATCGAGAGAGTTCTCCAGTTAATGATGTTTAGTGTTAAGTGTTGATGGCTACGCTGATTACATGTTGGATAAAGCAGAGACTTCGCATCGAGCTTTAGGCTTAAGAATAAGTATCAACTTTTCTATTTTACTGTGCGCACATGAGTTCCTAAGTGCGTTAAGTCCCCACTTTCAAAACCACCAGGTTGTATACCCAAGTCTTTTTAGCTTGCCTGTCCAAATATGCATCTAATCATATGACAAAAGAAAGTCGCCTTTTGCCGTCCGTTGGTCTATTGCACAGTGAATGTTCTAGTGATCTGTAACTTTGTGCTAAGTATGGACATATACTACTGTACTCAACTGACATACAATTGGCATCGTCTACCACGTTCCATCTGCTCTAGAGTCAAACTATACCCAAAGGATGTTACAGAACACCCTATGTTTATCCATGATTTGTTAACCTGGGCCTCCTTTCACAAAGCACTAAGGTGATCGTAAGTCACTAAGGTAACCTTAGTACAATGTTAAAGAAGGGGAGTTAAGGTTAACCTTAGTAAAGGTTGCTTCGTAAAGGAGACCCAGCTCTGGCTTGTTGGTGTTGCAACACTCAGCCTTCCAATTGTGGGTGTTCTCAACACAGCTCAAGTATGTAGGTATACTGTATGTTTTCATCTATCTATTTAAACATTGTTCATGTGATAGTGCCGACTGTTCCTGTAACCAATATCATTATAAGCAGGCTGTGTATGAATGTACTGGTGTCTTAACTGAATTGTCATTGCTGTGATGATGGACCTTCGGTTTTTCTATGACGGTGGCCTTTAACTCCATGTCACCTATTTCTATATATAATGTCGGTATTATCAGCTGTTACCATAGCGGCTTCATTTCAGATAGCTGTAACATTGATTGACGGAAAAATGTAATATCTACTGAATCATAGTTAATGCCCTTTAGAATATGTTGTGTTATTGAGTAACGTTTCCCGTATGAACTTCAGATGACATCATTACCTGTAAATACAGTCACACACCGCTGTGTCGAAGTTGAAAGGAAGTTCGTAAAAACTTATCCGAGCTTCGACACAACCACAAAAGGCTGACAAAAGAATACGCAGGTGTTAATGGTATAAAGTAGTTAAAGATAAGCTACAGAGTCCTTTAGAGACAAAGGATTTAGTTCGAGATATCATCATGTTCGACACAAAGGTGTTTAACTGTTTTGACCGAATTATGAATGTAGCTTTGCTGTGTTAATGGTACAAAGTAGAAGGTGAGCTACAGAGTCATTTAGCCTTTTCCACATTACAAAGCCCGTTCATCGGTATATACTCGTATCACGAATAGTCCCAGGCAACGTGTATATTTCTTGAATTTGTTCGATATGGTGCCAAGTTGTTTTCATTCACAATTGCCAATGTACGCATTGCAAGGTCGTGGTCGTAAGGATGTACGATGTTGATGCAGCTGCGACATGAACGTCAAAATTGTACCGCCTTGCCAACGTCCCACTGTGTCTGCCTAGCGTCATGTTTACGGCGGGTCTATGACACTACGGCGCTTTCAATATTTACGCTTGTTTGTAATTTGATCATATGATTTCTTTGGAGTTTTCCACTCTATAACAGCATTGACATGTTGCTGGTGAGATGAGACCGGTGACATCGATTGTGTACATATCGCTCCCGCCAGACGGTTCGGATAGCTGGGTCCGTGGTTGCAGTGAAATCAAACCCTACAACCTAAATCTTGGGGTGTAAATGCCCGTTTCTCAGTCTCATAAAAAGAAAAGACAAAAAATCGAGTAGAACTTCTGGAAGATCCTCACCCAGGAATCTTGATTTCCTAAGACATGGTATACTTGGATATATCATGATAGAAAATGTGTTTGTTTTTTCTCATGTTTTGAAACAAATTTCCTGAAACCGTCGAACATTAAATGTAGCTAAAAAAGTTCATTTTTACATCGGAAATACCATCGTGACACAGATGATCAACACATCAAAATAACTATTTCTTCTGTAAAATGATATCTTTCACTTCCTAATACAAGGTTTAAAACTATACACAAATATTAATAGACATGACTGAATAATTCTCAGGGGTAACCAAGATTTGTTCGCGCTTTATCCGCCCTCTTTCTCTTTCATGTCTTTCATGTTCGATAGGATCACGTAAAAAAATAACCGATTCCTGAAAGTGCCGCTGTTCGCGAGACTTCCACGTGAGTTGTCAAGGTTACCGAGGTCCGGCATGAATGGGTTACCGTCTGGCGGGGTGTTTATTTGCTCCTCTACAATGCTATGCAATGAAAACGCTAGAAAACATGAATCCACGTGTTGTTTTTTGTTTTAAGATCTGCTTTGTCGTCAATCACAAGATTGTCTGGTCCAGTCCCGGTTATTTACAGATCACCGTCATGTAGCTGGAATGTTGCCGTGTGCAAACAAAAAAACAACTTAATCTGTTATCATTGGGGTGGCAGTATTACAACCATCGCCTGTCTATTGGAGCAGAAACATCGTATACACTCTACTTGAATTGTTACTGCATTGCGTTTGTATACTAATTAGATACCTTGGTATCTAGCGATAGTCATAAATTATAGGGAACATAATCAAAAAACAAAACATTAATACGACAAAAGGGTTTTAACGTCGCACCTAAGACTGACTGACTGAGTTTTGGTTTTACGCCGCTTTTAGCAATATTCCAGCAACATCACGGCGGGGGACACCAGAAATGGGCTTCACACATTGTACCCACGTGGGGATTCGAACCCGGGTCTTCGGCGTGACGAGCCAACGCTTTAACCACTAGGCTACCCAACCGCCCCTCGCACCTAAGAATACTTATGACGACGTGCATGCGCGTGTATGTGTGGCTGCTTGTACTAGCCCAGACTTACGCTGGTCTTACAGTACTAGCTCACTTAGATACCGTGCCACAGTTAAGTATGAACACCCACACACAAAAACATTACACTGACTCCGAGCCGACCAGTCCTTGCTGTACCCATTAATGCCGAGCGCCAGGCAGGGAACAACAAGTGCCATATTTTAACGTCTTTGGTATGATAAGACTGACTGACTGAGTTTTGGTTTTACGCCGCTTTTAGCAATATTCCAGCAACATCACGGCGGGGGACACCAGAAATGGGCTTCACACATTGTACCCACGTGGGGATTCGAACCCGGGTCTTCGGCGTGACGAGCCAACGCTTTAACCACTAGGCTACCCAACCGCCCCTCGCACCTAAGAATACTTATGACGACGTGCATGCGCGTGTATGTGTGGCTGCTTGTACTAGCCCAGACTTACGCTGGTCTTACAGTACTAGCTCACTTAGATACCGTGCCACAGTTAAGTATGAACACCCCACACAAAAAAAACATTACACTGACTCCGAGCCGACCAGTCCTTGCTGTACCCATTAATGCCGAGCGCCAGGCAGGGAACAACAAGTGCCATATTTTAACGTCTTTTGGTATGAGGTGGCTGGGGATCGAACCCAGACGCTCTAACCACGACACCACGAAGGCGGGACAGGGGCTTGTAACGCAAATAACGAGCATCATGGTGTGTACTGCATCGCCCGGGTCTCAGCACTTCACAAGATGAAAGGGTTTGGTTTGATTGTTGTTTACGCCGAACTCCCCAACATTCCAGCTATATGACAGCGGTCTGTAAATAATCGAGTCTGAACCAGACAATCTTATGATCAACAGTATGATCATCGTTCTACACAATTGGGATACGATGACATGTGTCAACCAAGTCAACGAGCCTGACAACCCGATCCCATTAGTGGCCTCTTACGACAAGCATGGGTTGCCGAAGACCCATTATAACCTGGGCCTCCTTTCACAAAGCACTAAGATGATCGTAAGTCCCTAAGGTAACCTTAGTGTCATGTTAAAGAATGGGAGTTAAGGTTAACCTTAGTTAAGGTTGCTTCGTGAAAGTCGCCCCTGGTACAAACCCGATGCGACGTTTCGGCACACATTGGAGACGTGGAGACTTCAAAATGTCCACCCACAAGCTGACACGCCCCTATTAACTCGCATACAGGTAATGGTGGCGTCAAACTCATTCATTCCATATATGATTGGACTGACTGACTGAGTTTGGTTTTACGCCGCTTTTAGCAATATTCCAGCAACATCACGGCGGGGGACACCAGAAATGGGCTTCACACATTGTACCCATGTGGGGATTCGAACCCGGGTCTTCGGCGTGACGAGCCAACGCTTTAACCACTAGGCTACCCCACCGCCCCATATATGATTGAAGTGATAATATGATTGACTGTGGTAATAGTCTTCCACTTGGACGGATGATGATGATCATTATGGTGATAGAGGGAGGAGATTTTACGTGCGCTTTCTGATATAATATACAGTTTTAAAAAGTGAAGTGAACGCAATCAGTTTCAAATGTGGTCAGCTTGAAGAAACGGCTACACTAATCACAATTGTCCCTATTCACGACTACAGAAATCATGTCTTTATGTGTACAGACATTGGTGCCGTTTCTGACAAAATTAAAAGTGTCGTAGGAAGTCTATCAAAGATCGATGACAACACGGACAAACTGGAACCCATTTGTCGACCTGACAATGTCATTCTCCTTTTATTCTAGAGCACGACGTTTCGATATAGGTTCTTGTATCGTTTTCAAGTGAGAATGGTACAGGGAGAGAACAGGTGCTATATATACAACAAGACTAATTAACAAGGCAAAGCGGAATAACAATGTGATGATAACAAATAAAGGGATAACAGAGGATTACAGGGATTATCCCTTTATTTGTTATCATCACATTGTTATTCCGCCTTGCCTTGTTAATTAGTCTTGTTGTATATATAGCACCTGTTCTCTCCCTGTACCATTCTCACCTGAAAACGATACAAGAACCTGTATCGAAACGTCGTGCTCTAGAATAAAAGAAGTTGTCATCCATATATACTTGTTCTGTCTGACCTCCAACTTCTAAAAATGCCACTCAAAGAATGTCATTCTCCATGACTTACCCGAAGTAGAAGGGGTCTAGTTTGTGAGCTTAAATCCGACTTGACGTCCAATAAAATACCACCTGAACAAAAAAGTTGTTTAACAAACGATCATTATTTTGTTGTCACTTAGCGCTCTTTTACGGGGCACTCGCTAGTAGAACAGCCAGGTAATCAACAAGCGGTGAAATTTCAATTTCATACGTGCAAAGCCCACACCTGGCTGTTCTACCAGCAAGTGGCCCCCTCGTAAAAGATAGCGGTAAGCGACAACAAAATTATGATCGTTTGTTGAACAACTTTTTTATTCGGGTGTCCAAAATTATGAGACAAATCATCAGAGTTGGTCTGTCGATTTCATGTTACTGTGCAAAATTTGGTTTTGTTGCAATTATTAGATATTGTGTTAGTGAGCAATTCATCGGTCTCAAATGAAGTCAAACAGACAATAGTCACGGGTTTGCCCAAACACACCAGCTCATTTGTTCAAATGCGTGACAGATATTGAAATGGAATTCAAATTGAAAAAAAAATCTTTTGAGGAAGTAATTGTACCCTTGACGTCATTTGTCATCTAAAGGAAGACATGGTTTAGAAAATGTCATCCCCAGCAAGTCTGATTCAATTTGTTAATAAATTATATAATTACTGACAGTTAATAAATATCCTTCAGCACTGCGGTGAAAGTGACTTACTGCTGTTCTTTAATGAATCTTGAACTAAAATGTCAGTGTGAGTTCCATAATTATATGTATAACTTGGGGTTGATAAAAAGGAACCTTCTTTCTTTGGAAGACAGACCTAAAAAATACAACAGGCAAAAGAATCTCATTCCATCATGATGTTTAATGAGACATTTGTACAAGTGAGATAAGAGTTTTCCAATGACATTTACATGATCACAATGTAGCGAACAATGACCTCGACCTTGATCTTTATCTGACACTGATGATCCAAAAGATCAAAAGACAACTGCATCTTGAACAACGTTTAACATAACCAAATACTTATATAATCATCTAATGCCGCACTAAATCTCTTAACTAGAATCTGAACACATAGACCAAACATCTGATAAAAATCTGTTGTCATTGAAGACCCAGGTCCACTACAAGACATGTCTAAAATCAACATGAACAAGGGGCTACATAATCAAATAATCTCTTAAAAATGCAAGATATTTGATAAAGCAGTTCAGCAGAATATTACTTGCATCCCTTCAAATTGTGCGGTATTCGTGATTTCAATTATAAATGTTCATGTATAAAAATGGTCCACCCCCCATGTAAATGATTCACAGATTTACCCCAAGTTAAACCAAACCCATTCTAATCAATCAAGTTTTCATAAAAAGTCCCTAACCCCTCCCAAGCATTAAGCCCACCCAACCATTACCCACCCCATAACCCCACCCACATCCTACACAAGCAAATTGTGAGTATGTTTCCTTCCTGGCCACGCTTCCTTTGCATACTTCTTCTTCTTGGGTTCCTTCGAAGGTTCCTCTGGTGTGAATCCCACAACTGGTGCTGCAGTGACCTGTGGCGCCGCTGTGTCGTGATCTATGTCTGGCGCCAGGTTTGGAACAGGAAGCCCTAGTTTTGTGGCAATACTGTACGTGCTGCTGAGAGTTGAACCTGCTGCGTTCCCACCCACTGCAGGAAGGTCACCATACAGGTTTGTACCATAGGAAAAGTTCTGAAGTCTCTTTGTGATATTTTCTGTCATGCTGCCTGATGGCTGTGCACTTCCATCTAATTTGGCTCTCTGAAAAATATACAAGTTGGAGTGAGTGAGTGAGTGAGTTTAGTTTTACGCCGCACTCAGCAATATTCCAGCAATATTCCAGCTATATGGCGTGTGTGTAAATAATCGAATCTGGACCAGACAATCCAGTGATCAACAGCATGAGCATCGATCTGCGCAATTGGGAACCGATGACATGTGTCAACCAAGTCAGCGAGCCTGACCACCCGATCCCGTTAGTCGCCTTTTACGACAAGCATAGTCACCTTCTATGACAAGAATGGGTTGCTGAAGACCTATTCTACCCCGGATCTTCACGGGTCTATACAAGTTGGAAGTTAAAGAATCAGTGAGCAAGTATGGTTTTACACCAAGTGAGTGAGTGAGGGAGGGAGGGAGGTGGTGTTATGCTGCCTTTGCAAATAATCCACGGGTCAAAACCAGATTTGGTTGGTTGGTTTGTTGTTTTACGCTGCACTCAGCAATATTCCAGCTATATGGCGGCGGTCTGTAAATAATCGAGTCTGGTCCAGACAATCCAGTGATCATGCAAAAATACCCAGCATGTTCAGTTTATTTACATGTGTAATAGTAATACTGTTTTATTGACTGAACATGCTGTATGTGGGGACATATGAAGGTCCGGGTAAGAATATTGATCTTCAGTAACCCATGCTTGTTCGTAAGAGGCGACTAACGGGATCGGGTGGTCAGGCTTGCTGACTTGGTTGACACATGTCATCGGTTCCCAATTGCGCAGATCGATGCTCCTGCTGTTGATCACTGGATTTGTCTGGTCCAGACTCGATCACTTATGGACCGCCGCCATATAGCTGGAATATTGCTGAGTGCAGCGTAAAACTAAACTCACTCACTCACTCGCTGTATGTGGGCATCCTATATATACTACCCATCAAAAGTTTAGACTCACTGAAAGCACTCACTATATGTTATGTATATGTATGTGGTTACATCGAAGATGAATTTCTCCACCAACTTGGGGGAACCAACTGAAAACCTTATGCAGATGAATTGCACAAGGATGATGCTTCAAATTGCGAAAGGCATGAGCAAATGTCGTGCATGTGAACAGATTCGTTTTGGTGTAAAGTTTTGTTAAGAATTCGCCAATTTTCACAGATTTTAATCATTTACCGAACTCATGACAATAATCTTTTCAATGTTACGAATATGTTTTACAATACACCAGTTCATAACTAAACAGTACCTTTAAACAGTATGGAATATTTTGCAAAAAGCTAGTTTAGAACAGTGGACAAGTAAGTGGCTACATTTACACTAGTGAGTCTAAACTTTTGATGGGTAGTATAGATCGACTCTACTGAAATGAGTAATCCACAAAAGTCATCAGTCTCATTCACTGTAACTTATGTATCTCTGCTGTAAACTTCAGCAACAAGTGAGCACTTGAATACTCAATGAAAACTATCCAACACAGGGCTCGATTTAGTGCTTTGTTACTTGCACTGGTGCAACTCAATATCACAAAGTGCAACCTAGTTATTAGTCAAAAGTGCACCATGTGCAAGTCAAGTTTTGAGAAATAAATCAATAACAAATCTAAGTATGTCCGTTCATTTTTCTTCTAAACTTTGAATAGCTATGGCACCGAAACATTGCCATTTATAGACACTTCTCGGCTATGACAGCTCTTGTAAACAGGGATCAGCTGCGTATCTGTGTTGCTATGATTTCATGGGTACTACGTCACGGAAATATGTTTATGTGCACCAAAACCTCTGACGTTTTAGCACACTACATTGCAACTGGAATTTGGCTTGTGCAACTAGGTTTTTATCTTAGGTTGCACCTGGTGCAAGTAGGTTAACATCCCTTAAATCGAGCCCTGCAACAGTAAAATGAAGAGGGTTAGGGGACTACAATACTACAGCTCTGCTACAGCTTGATAAAGAGGAAGAAGACCATAACACTACAACTCTACTACAGCAGGATGAAGAAGGGGGTGGGGTTAGTGGACTGCATATCTGCTACACTGGGATGAAGAATAAGACAAGTAGGCCACACCTTAGCTCTTTATCAGTCGAAATCTTAGAATATACTTACAGGATTACAAAGCAAAATCAAAACCTTTCTCAAGAAAATAAAGACTTGTAAATAACAAACCAAGAGCCAGCAGTGTGAGCACTGAACACCATCATCTGCCATCCCTTTGGACTTCCAGTCAAAGTACCCAAGACTTACTCTTAGGACAAGCAATGAGTGAGTGAGTTTAGTTTTACGCCACACTCAGCAATACTCAAGCTATATGGCAGCAGTCTGTAAATAATCCAGTCTGGACCAAACAATCCAGTGATCAACAGCATGAGCATCGATCTATGCAATTGGGATACGATGACATGTGTCAACCAAGTCAGCAAGCCTGACCACCTGATCCCGTTAGTCACCTCTTAGGACAAGTATGGGTTACTGAAGATCGATTCTAACCCGGATCTTCACGGGTTAACAAGCAAAGAGCACTGTGCGTGTCGAGCCCTGGAATACCCACACAGTCAGCTGCTATCACCTACCTTCGTTGGGATGATGGTTGTCTGTACAAGGTTCCTAAAGCGACCGACTGATGGATCGATGTCCTCTGTAATACAACATAGATTCGTAAGTTGTAGAACTGTATCCAACTGAGAATATCAAACACATCGGAGAGTGAACATGCTGGTCTGTCTAGTTCCATCGTGCATTCTAACAAGGAACATGCATCACTGCATCTTCAACTATCCAGTGTATCATAGTCTGGATCAAATTGCATTCATAGTTTCAAATAGATCTGAAGAACACAATTCAAGAAATAGCTGTAGGTTAAATTATCAGGGATTTACTGGACACACAATTCTGCATCCTACACAGAAATAAAACATGTTTGTTGTTTAACGCCACACTCAGCAATGTTCAAACTAAATGACAGCAGTCTGTAAACAATTTAGTCTGGACCAGACAATCCAGTGATAGATATTATGAGCATCCATCTAAGCAATTGGGATACGAAGACATGTGTCAACTAAGTCAACGTGCTTCACAACTTGATCCTGTCGCATCTTACATCAAGCATGGGTTGCTGAAGACAAATTCCAAAACGGACACATAATTATTGAAAAGTGTCACACTGGATACAGAAGTATGTTAAGAAATGAAAACTGCTATTCCATAATTAGGTTCCACTTTAGGGTTCAACTGCCTCAAGGCCCCACATGGGGAACTTCACATCCCTTTTCACCAACAGCTTCTGAACATGTCTATTCTTATCACTTATTCTTGAGTACTTTATTCAATTTTTCAATTTTTTTAAGCTGAGAAACAAATGTTGTAATTTCAAAGTTTTGTGTCCCCTGTACGCCTCAAATAAATAATTGAGGTGAACCCTGAATTATACCCATCTGTCACTACTGAAACAATTGAAGTCCACTTCAATATTGTTGAATTCAAATTAAAACATAACAGATGTCTGTAACAAGTTGGAGATAGTAGAGTCACTTTCGAAATGAATAAAATGGATCCAGGAAATATATCAGAACAGAATGAACATATAGTACACTGGAAAAAAACAAAAGTGACATCATCATTGCTTATCTATAATATCTAAAAAGGAAGTGAACTGTTATTACAGTAAATCAATTACAGAAATGAAATATCGGACACAAGTTAATTTCCTCGGAGGTCAAGAAGAAACACCTCATGTATCATAGTTTGTAGCCCCGAGATCAGTTACCCGTCAACCGTCCTTGTTCTCCTTAATCCAATTTGCTGGGGTGGGGAAAATGCAGAACCTGTTTACAAGCTTCATCGTGTCATTGTTGTAAAACTATGGAATTCCTCTAATTGTATTTTTCGAATGTAAGGAAACTATTTAATTATATCTTTTTACATAAAATATGTAGTCCCTTTACGGCGAAGGATTACCATAACACTGATGATGATTCTGAATTCTTATCATGACTAACACTTGTTTGATATATTCATCGCAAACAGAGTTGTGCCCCTTCCTACAGAATTTCTGCAATATTATTTTCAATAATGATAGTTTCTTTGTTGTTTAACGCCACACTTAGCAATATTCCAGCTATATGGCAGCTATATGGCAGCAGTATGGTCCTATATGGGTCTGGACCAGACAATCTGGTGATCAACACTATGAGCATCAATCTACGCAACTGGGATACGATGATCTGTAAACCAAGTCAGCGATCCTGGCCAGTGGCTACACAATGACATTAGTTACTAGGGGTTACTACTGAGAGGGAAGCAACTATTGTGATATTGATAGTCTATTGAAGCATACCAGTGTTTGCCATGACGCACGAAACCTACGTATTTGACGCACAAATTATCTCAAATATGCAGTGAATTTAGAAGCTTGCGTTATTGTTGACGCAATGCTACTGGGCCCTTAGTTCAGTTTGAGTACATATTGTAATTTGCTGTTGATTAAAACTAGTTATTTTAATGTTTGCCAGTTAACTGCTCAGTGCTGATTAAATACCTGACCTGCCTTACCTTGTGTTTTGTCGTTATTAAACAATCACAGTTGATGCCTTGATGAAAGTTCCAAACAGAAGTTGACTCCCAAAACATGTCCATGACTCCCTCTCATGACACCAGGGAGTCATGACGACTGACATACTATTACATTAACAATAGTCTATTGCAACCAACTATTGCAATACTATTGCAACCAACTATTGCAATAGTTTTTTCTCTCCTTGAATTGCCTCATTTGAAGTCATTTCCCAAATGAATGTATCGTTTATATGAAATAGTTGAAGTAGTTTCTGTCTCTTTTAATAACTGACAAGGAACCCAGATTAAGAACAGTCCTGTTCGTTTTAAGAGATAACAGGGGCGGATAACTCTAAATCAAAGTGAACAAATCCGGTACTTCCTATACTAGTATTTTGCATTCTGCATTTATTAATGGAAGTCAATGACAAAACTATCGATAGTCAAACACATTATCGATGCATCGACAGTTTTTTGTTTTTACCATCAATTAATTGCTTTCAGACTCAACAGTTGCAATCCATCGATAGTTTGATGCATCTTAACAGCACTATTAGTTACTTCTTACAACAAGCATATGCATGCTAACAAATTCTCATTTAAATTAATGTCAGCAGATTCATTTCAGCAAAGTGATGCAGGACATTCAAAAACAGTTCAGAAATGATTAACAAATCTTTAATAATAACTGGAAACCACTGAGGTCGTGTATCATATTGCTAAAATTGTCAGTTCATGCAATAATCTGGTAACCATGGCAACAGTGTAAATCATGTAACAACCATAAAAATGATGAAGGCGGATAATGAATTCAATTACATAACTGCATTTGTAAACCACACATTCAGAAACTGATCTGGGCAATAACATAAGACCAATGCTGGAAACTAACTGCAAGTTGACATGTATAACTACCTGGATTTATGACCTCCTCTTCATCATTAAACACAACATGACTTGACTTGTGTTTCCTCTTCAGAGGATTGGGGACATCTGCAACTTCTACTAAGGATGCTATGCGACGATTGTGAGCTGTGTTGAATTCTGTGAGATTCTGTGGAGAAAACGATGTATGACTAAGTTTTGATTGTTTGTTTATTGTTTAATGCCGCCCTCAGCAATATTCCAGCTATATGGCGGCAGTCTGTAAATAATCGAGTCTGGACCAGACAATCCAGTGATCAACAGCATGAGCATCGAATGTATGACTAAGTAATCTGTTCCTTCACATAAACTTGACAATCAAATTCCAATAACACTGTGTACTTTACCACTGAGTCATATTCTGCTATACTTACATGACACTGCACAAAATGCAACCATTTAATTATTGCATTCAAAAGTATACACTCTAAACTCAGATTTCTGAATTCCAACTTTGAATCACCCAGTGTCTTCACTGACACTTTGGGTAATGTCCTGGCGCATGTACAAGGGAGAAATTGAATAGGAAACGCCAGATATACTTGTCAGAGTGTCCACATATTAAATTAGCACACAGACAAACTGACACCCATACACAGACAGACAAGGACACATGGGGACACATACACACACACAAAATCTGAACAAACACTGTCTTCTTCTACTAATGTTTTAGCATCTATTTGTGGCATTATAAATGAGGTGAGGAGAGGTGAAATTGGGTTTAACGTCGTGCTTGAGAATATTTCGCTCATATGATGACGTGCATGCATGTGTATGTGTATGGACTGCTTGTACTAGCCCAGACTGAAGCTCGTTTTATAGTGCTAGCTCACTGAGATACCATGCCGCAGTGAAGCAGGAATACCCCACTCAGACACATTATACTGACTCTGAGCCGACCAGTCCTTGTTGTACCCATTAATGCCGAGCGCCAGGCAGGAACCAACAAGTACCATATTTTAACGTCTTTTGGTATGACGCCGTCGGGGATCGAACCCGCGACCTTCCGCTCTCCCGGGCGGACACTCTAACCACAACACCAAGTCGGCATTATAAATGAAATCAATGTGACTGCAAGTGATAACCTTCAAAGTTGGCGTCCATTTCTGGCACCTCCACCATGATACAGGAGGACTATTGCTGAAAGCTTTGTAAAACAATAATCACTCACTCATTCGAGGTTCACTCTTGCACCAGACTACAAAAGTGTACTGATGACAAGTAAAAGTCTATTGACTGCTGTCCTCACTCACTAGTAGACATTACCCTGAACCCGTCTCCAACAGGGATTGGGAAAGGCAAGGGGCCATGGGCCAGTTTCCACAATAGAATAAAAAATGGCCCATTAAAATTTTGAAGCTTACTATTGATACAAAGACAGTGGCCCATTCTAAATTCAGAAAATGGCTAATAATCCTGAAAACGGACCATTGTCAAAGTTCTCTATCCCAATCCCTGCTCCAATGTTTCAGTTTTGTCATAATCGTGAAGCGAATACAACTGACGGATAATGATAACCACTCTTGTCTTGAATACACAATGCCATTTAGAAAGTGGTAAAATGTAACATATGTTTGTGATTACACTTTCTCAGTAAAGTACAGATTCTAGGACTTTTGTCAGGCTGAGTCCCATCCGGGATTCGAACCCACACCCTCAGTCAGGTACCTAATCCCCAGCACAAAGTCAGCTGTCTAAAACATTTCGCCACGGCGGCTTCCACAAAAATGGAAGTTGGACAACTGGTAGTCCAGACCAGTCTGATAAGTGTAGATGGCATGGCTCCCACGGCCAAAATCTATGAAAAACAATGTCATTTAGAAAATGGTCATATCTAACACATACTTCCCCAATATTAGATATGGTGATTGTTTTAAATTATCAACTCAGGAGGAAAAAAGGAAAATAAAATTACTTGGCTTGTACTCTTTCAGAGTTTAGTGTTAATTTCTATCCATAATCAGTAGCAAAACAGGGCTACAAGACTACGATTGCTCCTTCATTACTTCATAACAGAAGCCCTTTAGGCAGCATGAGTGAGTGAGTGAGTTTAGTTTTATGTTGCTTTTAGCAATATTCCAGCAATATCACAGCAGGGGACACCAGAGACGGTCTTCACAAATTGTGCCCATTTTGGGGATCGAAGTCGGCGTGACAAGCGAACGCCTTAACCTCCAAGCTACCCCACCACCCCTTACGCAGCATGAGATACATGGGATTGTTGGGTACT
This sequence comes from Haliotis rubra, assembly GCF_003918875.1. NCBI lineage: Eukaryota > Metazoa > Mollusca > Gastropoda > Lepetellida > Haliotidae > Haliotis > Haliotis rubra. The sequence goes on from NW_025767161.1 coordinate 686,032, forward strand.
CACATCAAGCTCTGTTTCTGATTCTGGTAAACCTAATAAGCTGCCTTCGTGATCTTCTATCCGTTTTCCATCTTTGTCTTCGTGTGGTTGGTTTGAGATTCCCTGTGGACGTTCACGTATGATATAGATTCTTGTTGAAGCACCAAAATGAATTTCACTGTCGATTGGGACTTGCTGAGGTTTCCGTTTTTCAAGTCGTATCTGACCAATGAACGTTCCATGTGCTGCAACAGAACAGTATTGATCATACGTAGAAAAATATGAAGGATGAAGGAAATATGTTGAAACTTACACTCAACTATATCTGAAACTAACCTTTTTACGTATCAGTATTAAAGGTTCCCATGATACTGCTACAACTAAGGGACACAACTCTGCATAACCAATTTTGCCTTCAACAACTGCAATGTCTATGTCCCACAGTAATTATGACAGGTCAGGGTAAGAAATTAAGTGGGGTCACTTTAAGATCTGAAGGCTTGCTAGTAGTATTGGATTCTAAGAACTTGGGACGAGGAAAAATAGCTTCAAAGTACAAGAGGAAGTAACTCTTCAACACATGCTGATGCTTAGTGAGTAGACACCAGAAATTGGCTTTACACAATGTACGCATGTGGGAAATCGAACCCGGGTCTTCGGAGTGATGAGCGAACAATTTAACCGCTTGGCTACCCCAACGCCCCGCTGATGCTAAGAGTTATCAAACTGTTGATATACTTACTGCTTCCAAGATCCATGATAAATGGTCTGGAAAGATGTTTGTGCCAAACAAGAGCTGCATGTACTCGAGAACAGGAGGCATGATCAATACAAAAGTCACAAAGCTGCTTGTTACGCCCAAAAAAATAACATTTCTTCTCATCTACCATTAATTTCTGAAACACAAAGGAAAGATGCACGATTAGATTGCTACAAATCATCCATAAAACATCATCCAAGCCCTAAGTTTTACATAAATGACAGGGTTCGAAATACTCCATATATTAGGGTGCCATGGCACGGTAAATATTGAAATGGCACGGATAAATAATTTTCTCAGTGCCTTAAGGCATGCCTAATTTTTTAGAGACATAACTCACCTTTAGTCATTTAATCCCCAAAACAAAACACTTACGCAAATGACTGATAGTTTGGGAAGACTGATAGTTTGGTTATTGAAGAGGAAATTGTGTATGTTAGATATCTTGAACTTACATATTGATAACCTGTCACAGAATTCTTAGCTATTAAAGGTGCTAGGAAAGCAGTACAAATGAAGCTTAAGAAAGCCATCTTAAACAGAAGACATATCAGTGATAACAGAAAACAGGTTCAAAAGATGATCATCATCATTGCTACAGTCATGTATTCTAAAAACATGTGGGCACACTTGATTTCTGAAAGGCACATTTAAAATATTTGCCTGGTGCCCTAAGGCACACTTAGAAAAAAAAGTATTTCTATCCCTGCATGATATCCATTGTATAAGCATGCATTGTGCTTGGAGTTCAGCTGTGTTGCATAAGCATTGTATAACACAAAAATGAATTTTCAGGACTTGATTTAAATACATAAAACACCTACCAGGACAGCCTATCAGTATTACTGAATAAGTGCAACCTAATATTAATGACTACATGTCAAGATCATTTTTTACTAATCCTTACTTTGCCACATAACATCAATCCTTGAACACAATCAATCCTTCTAAGATTTATTTATCATACTACATTATAAATCCCTATCTCAAGAGTAATTTGTTATACTTAAAATTCTACATAAACTCATGACAGTCATAACAAGATCTGTTATTCTATTGTGTATTAACATGATTAAGAGCAATTTATCATCGTTGTTGCTACTCCAGAGTGCATCCTAGCTGTCTGATGCAAATAGGTTGTCAACATTCACCTGCTGCAAGACAGATCAAGTACCTCACATCAGTCCTTGATTGTATTCATGAAAAACATTTAACTCTGGGTCACATGATCACGATACATCATCAGTTGTAAAGTTGAACTAATCATGATGATGTCTTTTAGGTGAGTTTCTACCAATCACAGGTAAATCCTGGATATTTTAGAAAGGGGTGGTAAACTTGACAATATACCCATGTATTTCAATAAAACAAAACATTTTTGTTTATTTTTTATCATTGTGGATTATTAATACCATCATAATTACTAAGACTAGGGAATTGAAACATAGATAATTTGCGAGAATTTCTTTACTGTCACAAATTTGGACTTGCACTGCATCAACGCGCAAAATGGCGCCATGCATTGGAGTTCTGAGCGACCAAGCATCATGTTTTTATTACCAGTTTAGGGAGCATGTATGCTCTGATGATGTGCTTCAGGGTTGCATTATAGACTATAGGAATTAGGGCTGTAACGATGCATCCAACTATCGATGCATTGCGATTGTTGAGTCTCCGATAGCAATTAATCAATGGTAGAAACGAAAAACTATCGATGCATCGATAGTATGTGTGACTATCGATAGTTTAGTAATTGACTTCCGATGATAAATGTGCAGCACAAATTACAGGAAGTACCAGATTCGTTCACTTTGATTTAGAATGCAGACTTGCAGCTTCACTGAGTGTATGTGTTAACTGTTTACTTGATCTGGGTTTTAAGTTTCTTGTCAGTGATTAAATTGACTGAAACTACTTTAACTTGTTTTTATTTCATATGAACTATACGTTCATTTGCGAAATGACTTCAAATGAGCCAATTTAAGGAGAAAAAGAATATTGCAATATCGCAATAGTATGTTGCAATAGACTATCACTATCGCAATAGTTGTTTCACCCTCAATAGTCACCCATAATATGAATTAGTGTTGATTTTGAAGGCTTGTACATAGGGGGTCGCCTCATCAGTTGAGTCACCATATAAGCAGCGATATACAGTATTTAGTTTTTAAAGGGTGAGGTTTCAAACCTTCTAAATCATACCTGATTCCATCACTGAAAGAAATGACAACCTGGTCCACTTTACCTGAATCATTTTGCCATCTTTTGTGACATCCAGATGTAACCCCGGCTGAGGTTTCCCTGCCCTGAAAATCAAATCTAGAGTCAATAAACTGGAAATAATGACGTCAGTTGTGAAGACTAAGAAGGATCATATTTCTTGATGTTAGTGTATAATAATCAGCCTTGATAACAGAAGTCGGTTAGGGGAAATCGTAAAACTATGCTTCACACTTCATAGGCTTGAACTCCTTCACAACTCCTCTTAAAGACCAGGGTTTTCATCTACTCTTCCACTGTGCATGTTTGGGGTTTTTTTAATGTATAGTTATTTCTCTACTATGATATTAAGCAAAAGGGCAAAGACACTTCATCCACAAGTGCAAAATATTCTGAGTGATCTTGCCCCTAAATCTATCATGATTGTGTGCTTTTTATACTTAGGCCAATAAAAAAAATGTTGTGGTTCCGAATACACCTCTTTAAAGTTTAGTGTAGGCAGGCAGGATTTTTTCTGCATTTTTTTTCAGAATTCGAACTAATAGCACATATATCAATGTGTAATTGTTTATTCAATCAAGTTTCAGATTGCACGTTCGTGGCGATCGGCCATCCTGTTGACTTTCTCTATCAGAATGGCTGATGTCCGTCGGTGGCAGCAAAAAAACAATGGCATCTGAAAGCTTATTTTATTCATACATCCAATAAAATAGGATCAGCACTAGAATTCAAGGGTCAGTCGGGTATTCGGAACCGCAACAGTTTTTAAAGGAGTTACACCACATTATATTTTATAGGGAAGCCAAGAGGTGCATCAATAGTGATGACATAATAAATTCATAATACTTTTCACGCTGACACCACATTATATTTCAGGGTGCAGTGAGGAGTATCAATAGTAATGACCTCATTAATTTTTGTGTCATCCATTTTAGGTGTAGCCAGTGATGATTTTTGGTACTCAGAATATGATCAGAATCTGCATGATCTGTATTGGAATTGAGTCAACAGACATAACACATTACAGGTGAAAATGTAATGAAAAGTGTGAAACAGAATGTTGATGGTTGTGGTTAATGTTGTATGTCTAACAAGCACAAAACATTGTGGCAATAAGTACAGTTTTCTAGGATTAATTATTTATGCATGTTAAACATGTTGAAATGCAGGACTCCTTTCTGCAACTAAAGCTCAAGTCACCATGCAAACTACTATCTATATGCGGATTTCTCACACACACAGATGGAAATGTGAAAACAAACATGCCAGAAGTATATTTTGCATTATGAACGAATGACTGAAACACCGGTAACTCCAAATTACTTGCAGTCTAGAAAAGCCATGATGCTGAACTATCCTGTTTCTTATTAATCTGCATAATTTAAACGCGTAATCTGTCAAGATTCTTTGTTATATAATGTGTATATGTCCCCTCTCTTGGTATATGCTATATGCTTACACAAAGATCACAGAACAAGACATAGAATAGTAAATGTTATGATACATTTGGTCAATCGTCGTTTGAAAAACGTGATCAACTACACACATTGATATGGTGCATTTAGAGCATCTATACAGTTTGTCACTTAAAAAAATAAACATAAGTACATCGTCATTAAATTAATCATTCCTCCGAGAATTGATTTAGGTGCAACATGCTGTTGTTCGCTAATTAACATACCATGTTGGAACCTCAAAATTGTTCGTAAGTTTATCCGACGCCATTGTGATTGTTCTGCCCCCTGTGAATGACAATCGCGGGCGAGTAACTCTAGTTCACCACCATCGCCTACCGCTAGAAAAATAGATATTGACTGGAATTTATGTTTTGTTAAATAAACAAAATAATAATTAATTTATTAACCGGTTATTTGTTAATTATATTTTTTAAGTTATTCTATATCATCATATATATATTTACTAACGTTTCACGTTAAAAACACAGGTTCGAATCCTCTGGTTTCCCCGTTCCCATGGAAACGAACTCAATGAAAGCGTTATTAGGCTTCCTTTTTAAAAATAGTCCATGCACTATTAGAATATGATTAATGTGTTGTAAAAAATAGAATTACTCCCTGTGCATCATCTTCGATAATCTCCAGGGTATACGTTACGATGACTCTCCACTATAGTTGAGGATGCCTGTGCATTTGATAATTAGTTCTTGCAGATTGAACCAGGTCCAAATGTCATTCAAATGACCCAGCTGAATCCGACAAAACCTTTCTGCAACAAGCGCTGATGAATATGGTTCGCTGTCTTATTTCACTATTTCGAAAGAGGCACGTTAAGAAATACACATTTGGATTGCACGAATTATTAATACGCTTCATGAGAGAATGGAGATAAAAAACGGGTTTATAATCGAGATGTCATCAATAAATTACACTGTTAAAATGACTTTAGCCCCAAACGTCCAACTTACATGTATAATATATTAGAGATAGAGTGCATCTCTAATATTAATCAATGTCATGAATATATTCATTAAAACGTGAATTGAACCAGGGAGACTACATAAGGTATAAGGTAGAATATCCTTGATTGAACGTAGACTCTCTCTCTCTCTCTCTCTCTCTCTCTCTCTCTCTCTCTCTCTCTCTCTCTCTCTCTCTCTCTCTTAGAACAATAGGATCCAACAGTATCATATAAAAATAAAAACACGATATCAAAGTCAACTGTTTTACACATACATTTACAAGAATGAAGCGGAAACATTAATCATTATACGGGCCACACAACCCAGTGATCAACAGCATGAGCATCGATCTACGCAAGTGGGATACCATGACTCGTGTCAACCAAGTCAGCGAGCCTGACCACCCGACCCCGTTAGTCGCCTCTTACGACAAGCATGGGTTGCTGGAGACCATTTCTAACCGATCTTCAATCATATTATAACGGTGTCATAATACACGGCATAATCGAGGCTGTGTCAATATACATCATAATATACATCATTATATATGTCATGATAATCAAATGGATAAAGTTGGGTGAGTGAAGACGCTCGCTTATACAATCTTTGAGTTTTCTTACAGAAATATAGTTGTACCACCTCAGGGGTTTCATTCATTAAAATGGGCTGGGCTGGGCTGGATGATCTATCAGAGTAGATTCCTGCAATATTATTTAAGGACTGGTATGAGTAATTTTTAAAACTTTAAGTTTTCTATACATATATTGTCAAAATGTTGGTGATATGAATTTGGGTAATATAACAAAAATAATACCAACATCCTTTGATAATTTCACACCTCAGAGAAGGCAGTCAGGAGAACGAGGGATTCATTTTGGAATTGTCGGAAGTTTACAATCATTGGAGGGGGACGTTCTTCATACCCCCATGGATATCCGGGATAACACTGACCCTGGTGAACATAAAGATGAGGGCTATGCTACTACTGCGACTCAAGTTAGGAGTGAGTGAGTGAGTTTAGTTTTACGCCGCACTCAGCAATATCCCAGCTATATGGCGGCGGTCTGTAAATAATCGAGACTGGACCAGACAATCCAGTGATCAACAGCATGAGCATCGATCTGCGCAATTGGGAACCGATGACATGTGTCAACCAAGTCAGCGAAACTGACCACCCGATCCTGTTAGTCGCCTCTTACGACAAGCATAGTCGCCTTTTATGGCAAGCACATGGGTTGCTGAAGACCTATTCTAACCCGTATCTTCACGGGTCTCAAGTTAGGATGCCAAGGACAATTGTGGGTGTTGATGGAGAGGATATCTGAGTAATGGAATAATCTATAAACAATGCAACATGTCAACCGTTATCCACGTCGAAGGATGCGGTCTTGCGTCGTATGTACCGTTATCTATGAGTTTATCAACATGTGAAATGTACACAGATAACAGTTTCCGTGACTGAGGGCGACGCACGTCGCCATGGTTCTTTTTCAAATCCTTCTAGTCCCTGCAGAAGCCTAATGAGCTGTGTTTACAAGTAGGACCTAGTCTCAACTATGGAGGGGGTGGGCAGTGGAAATGGTGACTGGGGGGAGTCTGTGGCTGTAGAGGGAAACGACGACATCGTGTTGACTTCCGACGATGAAGAGGATCTTGAAGCGTTCGAGTTGTGGATGCAGGAGCCAGTTACAATGGATTCAGACGAGGATGTAAACTCGGAGATACTTGACATGGACCAGTGAGTTGATTTTTTACCATATGATGTTCTTCTTTTAAACCAGTGCTAGTACCATAGTTACATAATCATACCCGTGAAAATGCGAAACTGTTCCATATACGATGGCGGTAAAGGAAACAAAAAGTTCACCTAGTTGACATGGGATGGCTGCTGTGTCGTGTTCACGTGAACAAAATGACGTTAAACTAAAAGGGGTACAGACAAATATGACAATATAATATCATGTTTGGTGAAATATCAGGGTAAAAATATCCTAAAACATGAAATTAAGGGAGAGGTGGAGAGGTTATTCACAAGTCCCGTTTCGGTTAGTAAACAAATACAGCCTGTGCAAACAGGGAAATAACTAGTGCGTGAATGAATATACTTGTTTCCCGCCTGCATTACACCACACTGGTTACATTTGTATGTTTCTTCCATTTTGTAAGTGTGAGTGAAGTTTTCTTGAAGTTCTCATTTGTGATGGCAGTAACAATGAAGCATGACTTTGAGTATATGCCATCATTTCCTTATTCATGAGAGAAGCATCGAGCATAACATAAACTAAATGGCCTGCATGTGACACAGCACAAAGATGATGATCATGATGAGCATTATGATGAGCATAGGCGGATCCAGAGGGGGTGCAGGGGTGCGCACCCCACTTTTGTGCTGAAAGTTTGTTAAATGACCATTGAAACTCGGGTGAAATTGAAGTGTGCACCCCTCCTTTTCTCAATAGTGTGCACCCCCCCTTTCTCAAAAAGCTGTATCCGCCCCTGCTGAGGGAGTTCTACGCCGCTCTTTTGCAATATTCCAGTAATATGTTGACGGGGGACACCACGTTGTACCCATGAGGGGAATCGAACCCGGGTCTTTGGCGTGACGAGCGAAAGCTTTAAACACTATAGGCACCTCACCGCTTTTAACGACGATAATGATGATAATGATGATGATGTATCGGTGGTAGTGATCATCATACATATCTGCATGTGTGAACTGAAGTGTTGCATCATGCGGTACAACCATCTGTACCTGTATGTGGAAGTTGCGGTGGTAGAGCGGCTGACTTTGAGTGCTGGCGATTAGGTGTTTGACTCTGAGGGTGTGGGTTCGAATCCCGGATGGGACTCAACCCAACTGAAAACCATGAATGTGTAATCATATGTACGCATGTGGTTGTTGATATCCATATTCACGTTTGTGCGTATATGCAAGATGGGATCTAGTTGAAGTCGTATTTCAATAAACAGTGCAACATCACTGACCGTTCCCTCCAGAGACAGTGTGCGCTCCATGTTGTTTAACGTGTTTATTTCTGGCGCGACACTTGCCGAGCGTTGCCCTTTCCTTGTTCCTGTGATGGCGAGCAACCGGCGTCCCAAGTACGCGACCTGCGAAGGCTTGTCTCGAGTACTTACGTAATTTGACTGGCTAAGATTCAGTTTTCGTGTATGATTAAATTATGTGAACCTGCTCAGTTCGCATAACTTTAACGGCTGACTTTCAGTACTCATTAGTTATAACTTAAACATGCTGAAAACACTCAGATCATTTCTGTACCAATTATTTGAGGTTTTGTCACATTTTGACTGGAGTGTTATATCTCTGACTAGATACTTTGTGTAGTCGACCCGTGAAGATCCGGGTTAGAATTGGTCTTCAGACTATGCTTGTCGTAAGAGGCGACTAACGGGATCGGGTGGTCAGGCTCGCTGTCTTGGTTGACACATGTCTTCGCATCCCAATTGCGTAGATCGATGCTCACGCTGTTGAACACCGGATTCGTCTGGTCCAGACTCGATTATTTACAGACCGATGAATAAGATGAAATTAAGATTGCGATTCCTTATAATTTTACCTTGCCAACTGACCATTTAAATCTCAGAATTTTATTCAACTTAGGATAAAAGTTGTTTAACAAACGATCATAGTTTCAAATCGCTATTATTGGTTTGTATTACAAGGGTGTATGCACATTAAATGAAACCCCGAGAACAAGTAGAGTTGGTCTAAGTTAACGCTCATCACGAACTGCACGTGCATTTGTTTCACTGTTCCATCTACTGCGCTCACCCCCTTGTAATACAAACCAATAATAGCGATTTGAATGTATGATCGTTTGTTAAACAACTTTTGTCCTACAATGAATAAAATTCTGAGATTTAAATGTTCAGTTGGCAAGGCAAATTTATGTGGATTCGCAGTCTTAATTTCACTTTATTTGATTTACTTTTTTGTTTAAAGTGAAATTCATCTGTACGTTTTCACTGCAAACAGACTATAAGTGAAAACGTTTAAGGTGATCACCATTTTAGATCTTCAAGTATATATATCCCCATTCCATTATGATATGTACCCTGGATCCATTCACCGCCATATTGATTCGTTCTGAACCTGATTCGGACGGCATGTCGCTTGTCAAGTTACTTTTTCAAACAAATTACTTTCATTAGCGAGTTAAGTTCTCTACAACGTCAGGCGTAGGAGCGAGGTGGTGACTTGCCTTCCAAAACTGAGAAGATATGCCGTCGAATGGCTCGAGGTAGTTGACATAATATAATATAGATAAAACACATGGGTTAATCGAAGATGGATAGTACACAAGACAATCGTGTTGCAACTTTTCGAGGAAGTATTTAATACATCTATAGTTTATATTGAGCGTTCTTATGAGGCTGAACGATCAATAGACTAGTTCATACTGAGTGAGTGTAGTTTTAAGAACTAGTTTTAGGAATCTTCCAGGAATATTACGGCGGGGGACACCAGAAATGGGCTTCACACATTGTACCCATGTGGGGAATCGAACCCGGGTCTTCGGCGTGACGAGCCAACGCTTTAACCACTAGGCTACCCCACCTCTCCAGACTGGTTCATAACGGATGCAGGCTTAAACGACGCCATTTTTGTCAGAAAAGGTCAGAGGTATATGTGTAGTATTATATACATGTATTAATCTGTCTCAAAGTCCTTGAACCACATTATTTTCCAAGACGCCCAGCAGTTTCTGCTGGATGTGGGTTCGAATCCCATTTGGAACTCAACCCAACAAAAGTACTAGAAACTGTACTGAGAAAGTGTAATCCCAAATATATCATGTGTTACAGGGCAGTTTTGTTATCATCGTCGCGGTGACTGTATCATTTCTGTTGTTGTCAAGGTCCATTCAGTCCATCGCATTTCTCAAACCACTGGTCATGCAGCTGGGTACGGGGTCAGCATGCATCTGCTACAGTGGGAGATTGATCGTCATCCCTGAACATTTGTCAGTCTTCAAGTATTTTATTGTGTGCCTAGAGGCCACATTAGCAGTTTCATTACCAGTTTGCCCTTGAATGTGGATATAGCTATGCGTTGTATATTTCATGAGTGTGTTTTAATACCAAAGTAGAAAAACATGGTCCCATTTTACAAATATGTTGAACCTAGATTTCGTTCATCACAAACGATGACGAATGTGTTATTGTTAGTTTGATTTGTTTATTTGTTATTTTTGTTGTTGTTTTTGTTTTTCATAACGCTAATGTTTATGCTTTTTCTCATTTCTAGATCTGTAAGAACAGGCATAATTTTTGCTAAAACATATCTCTCTTATGTATAAATGGATCGGAGCAGTGATTTAAACATGTTGAAGCAATCGATAAATATTCGGGTTACTGTTTAAGTTTAAACGCCCCAAATAAAGTCTAGCCGGTGTTTTGCATGGAGTAGCGAGCCACGTGCTCAACGAAAACGAGGTTGTTGGTATATATTCTACTTCCGGTATGAGATGAGCAACGGGACGAGACAAAAGGCTGCTGGTGTTATTTGTATGTCTGTGTTTTGCCGACCGGTTTTCAGCATGATAACAGATTTCTAGCAACCGCACCCACGTCTGCCTGGATATGCATGTGTTGTGACTAACACTAGGTCAATAACGGTTGCTGACGATTGAAGGTCCGAGGTAAACACTTTGACATTTCTTGAATACTGCAACATTCAAAAACAACAGTTGCGGGCACTGAAGGTAGTTCATCCTGAGGGCGATCGATTTCCAGTGTACATTCAATAGCAATGGCAGTGACATATGCACAGATAAATGATTGTCATAATGTTGACAAATTAGTCAATTATAGCGAGAAACATTTTTGAATAGATGTATTTCTGATAAAAAAAACCCAGACACCTCGGAAATAACTGTCAAGATTATAAAAGCAAGTGTGCATGGTTTGCAAATCGTTTGATACTAATATGTTTGTTTTGTCGTGTACTTTCATATATTTCCTATCCCACGGCATGCTTTGTTTTGATTTAACCATCATGTTTCTGTTGTCAACACAGACTAACCATGATGACAATGACACACAATGGTCTAGATTTCACAGGCATACATTTGATATGTTTTGTAAATTGTGTGTGTTTATGTGCTTGCTATATACCAGAAATGATATCAAACAACATTTGTCAGATCAAACCACATGGAATGTGCAACAGATGGATCTGTGATATCATTTCGTTACATTGTCAGTGCCATTATCAGCTGATAATGTCACATCGATATGGATTTGTGCCATTTTAGAGTCTCTGGCAGAATTGGTGTACCAAGGGTAAACAGTCATGAAATGAGAGGAACAGAAGGGACTGTACTCCAGATTCCGATGCCAAAGTTTCAATCTAGGCCTAGACATTGTAATTAATGCCATATGTGGACATGAGACATTGCCTCTGTGTAAGGGTACTTGTAGTCTGTCTCACAGTCCCTGAACCACATTATTTTCCCTAATGGAGTAATGCCAAGCTCTTTCTGCAGTGCTAAAGCCCTAAATAAAGCAAGTCTAGATTTCCCCAGGTTCAGGTTCTGAATCTCTGGTCTACCTAGGGCTCCTTTTCAATATAAATGGGCTTGTTTGTTACTATCAAAATTATATATATTCAGAGACTAAGCATTAGTCTAGGGTACTTGTAACTTCTAGAGTCAATACATCATCACTCATATGTATCCAGATACTGTGTTTAGCAGACTGACAGACTAATACAGTGAGTTTTGAATGACTTGAATCCCACTTGCATGGAGTGGGGGTGAGTCGGTGCCAAGTGAGCCAAGCCTAGTCCCTCTTTAATAAGCCTGTGATGTGACCTTCACATCTGCTGGATAAATAATACAAAGGTCACTGCATCATGTCAGTGGATGACTGTTTCTTGCCACGTTCACACTTCCTGTTCATTAATGAATGTTGCATGTCAACATTCCAAATGTGGAACACGATTGCTGTTGATGATTGATGATAATCTTTTAATCATGATAACCAATATAATTGGTTGATTACCCAGCACCAGTGCAATGACGGATTGGTAGAATCCTTAATTAACTGATATTTTATATCAAATGTGTATTTAAGATATATAATGTTTCTGTTGATCAGCAACAATTACACATAATAAACACATTCCTGATTTATAACATCTTTATTTATGGACATGTTTTGAAAGGAATTGTGCGTTGCTGCAGCGTTGACATTTTGATTTTGGAAAATAGCAGTCTATTTAAAATTATGATTTATTTGTTTTGAATGAATCCCTGCCAATCCCTTATGCCCTGTTTGCAGGAACTATTAGAAGTTCAGTGGAATGTTGACTAAATTACAGATAGAACAAGTATATATGGATGACACCTTCTTTTATTCTAGAACACATATCCATATATACTTGTTCTATCTGACTTCCAACTTCTACAATGCCGGGGCGGTGGGGTAGCCTAGTGGTTAAAGCGTTGGCTCATCACGCCGAAGACCCGGGTTCGATTCCCCACATGGGCACAATGTGTTAAGCCCATTTCTGGTGTCCCCCGCCGTGATATTGCTGGAATATTGCTAAAAGCTGCGTAAAACCAAACTCAGTCAGTCAGTTCTACAATGCCACTTAAAGAAGACTAAATTAAATTACTCTTGACAACGTAACATATGTTATATTTGGGATTACACTTTCTTAGTAAACATATGTTACATTTGACCACTTTCTAAAATGGCATTGTGTTTTTCATACTCTTGACAAGCCTAAAAGGTTTTCTTCCTGCTTTTGTACAGAACGAAACTACAGGATAAAGAGCTTATGCGTCAGTTGATTAGTTTGTTTAATCAATGTTTGTAATACAGCTGAGTATCTCTGAAATCACATCACAAAATATATATTATGATACTGACTGGCCTGATTTGTATCACGATACACCACATCAAATGGTAAGAAATAATTAACTCACTGAAATACAACAGGAAAACTGAAAATTTAGCAGACACATCAACAACTGCATTTTCCAGCATGCTAACAGGTGACGTTACACTACGTCCACAGTTACAAGGCTAACTCCATCTGTTCCGGGTCTGTTTATGATGATTCATGATCCCACAAACTGACAATTGAAGTATCGTCTGTACCAATCCTGCAACGAATACATTGTGAGGGAAATACAATATCTCTCACAAATACATAGTATTGAATACAAATATATATTTATTAATTACTTCACATTTAAAGTTACGCAATTAAAATAACAAACCTGTCATTGCTTAGGTTGAAACATTCCAATGATAATGTCTGTAAAACAAAAAAAGCTTATAACCTAATGCCGCCTAATGCTAAGGGCCTCTTTGGTAAAATGACAAAAGTTATGGTACTGCATGGCTTGGATATACTAGTATTACATTTTGCGTATCTCATGCTGATAAACAGCAAACTAGTTGCCAGCAAAAACACTATGGTAACATTTTTTTGTAAATATTTGATTTTAGTGACCATGAATAATGAATTTATCTCTTTAAGAGATACAGTTTGATTTACCGAATATGTAAGTGAATCTTAGCAGGACTAGTCTGTTCATAAGAATTGATGACAGCGTAGGTATCAATGAATTGTTACATTCTCTCTAAGTATCCATACCTGCAAATACAGAGTTAGAAACGGTCTTAAGCAACCTATACTTTTCATAAGAGGTGACTAACTGGATGGGGTGGGGGTGGGGTCAGGCTTGCTGACTTTGTTGACACATGTCACCGTGTCCTTATTGTTTAAATCAATGCGCACAATGATATTTGGACGTCACAAAAGAAATTAACTTTTGTTGTTTTTTAGCTGTCTACATAGAAAATCGTTGTATGGCATTCATAAGTAATACTGATCAAGGGGGAAATTTATTGATGTCAACTTGTGTGATTTGTTGAACATGACATATAGTAGTAGACAGGATGGTGGTACGGGACCAAGGTAGCTAAAGCTTTATTACATAGATAAAGCTTTAGTCGGATACCTTATTTTTACTGTTATTACCTATACAGAAAGCCTCATTTCTAAATAATGCTTTAGTTGGATCAAGTTATCATCCATCAAGTAGTATATCATCTGATTTCATCTATATCCATATGCCTCTATGACACTATGTCACATTGACCTCAACGAAACAGTTTATGATGCCTAATCTCTTTGGTGTTGGTAATAAAGGCTTGCTGGGCCTTTTTCACCCCTTGTTCTATGAAACAAGAGATTCGATCCAAATCTCATAAGTCTGCTGCTATCAGTGAGGACGAGAAAAAAAAGTACATAGAACAAGGGGTGAAAAAGGCCCAGCAAGCCTTTATTACCAACACCAAAGAGATCCTAGGCGATTCACGTTAAACTGTTTCGTTGAGGTCAATGTGACATAGTGTCATAGAGGCATATGGATATAGATGAAATCAGATGATATACTACTTGATGGATGGGCCAGGGAGGGGGTTTGTGAGAGAAGAATTATTGATCGTACCGTATGACACAGTGTTACCTCCCGTCAACACGACATAGATCAAATAAACACTTTCATAGCTTGATCCAACTAAAGCATTATTTAGGAAATGAGGCTTTCTGTATAGGTAATAACAGTAAAAATAAGGTATCCGACTAAAGCTATGTTAAAGCTTTAGCTGACCACCATAGGTAATATTACATGTACATGTACATTCTAACACGACAGCCTGGTGCACCACAAATTGATCGATGAAGTCAAGGTCGTAGTCCGAGATATCCGACCAATAAAGCTTTATCTATGTAATAAAGCTTTGAAAGCTACATTCTGTTTGAGACTGCAGCAATGTCCACAAGTGGGAAAATAATGACATTACACTGTCACAAATAGTTGACAAAATTGAAGGCGTTAAACTCTTGGATGATACAATCGATGACATCACTCTCTCACAAGCTGCCGATGTAATGGAAACTGAATCTGCCGTGTTAGAGGTATTGACGCAATTGTCAGTGTCGAAGATGGGTGAATGTGCAATATTTCCCAGAACTGTATTTTCAATAATTATTGAGTTCCAAAAATTTAGAAAGTACTTAGAAAATGAAGTACTTTGTGACTAATTCAAACGTTTAATGATGTATTTGTCACTGTGTTTCCGACAATGCTGTCATTTTTGTCATTAAAAGAGTAAAACAAATGTTGGTTGTCTTTTTAGAAGGTTTACATCCATTTGAGACAGATAATTATGTTTGTTAAATGTAGGCGTGGCTAAAATTGCAAAGAGCCAATCAGAGAGTTCCTGTTGAAGGCAGCTCAATACTGGGTGTAGCTATACAATACACCACGGCTGAGATCAAATGGACCGCATTCAGAGCATGGGACAAACAGAAGTTGACATCCATAAATTTCAACTGATGTCAAAGGAGATAGTTTGAAATGTTGACTAAATATCCATGTGAGCTGTAGTGTTGTAGATCTGTTTTCATTCAAGGGTAAATATTGTCCCCATTATCTATGTACTTCAGTCTTCATGAGCTTACGAACAGGTTGGTTTCCTGGTAACTGACAGTCGCTGAATATCAGTGAGGGATTACATGTTGAGAGTTCACACACAGAGACAAGGGATATCATGTACAGGTACTGGCGGGGTGCAAACTTTCATTTTTTTCCAACTTTTTATTTGTCTACAGAGGCCCAGATATGCTGCGTATCCAGGTAAAATATGCATAGAAAATTTCCAATTACACATTGAAAAATAATTGTTGCGTACCAATTACGCATTTAAAATGTTAGATACGAAAAAAGTTTAAAACAAATGTGTACGGAATATATTTATAAAATTCGCTTGCGTAATGAAAAAGACATTGATTGCTATCAAGTTGTACTGTTAGTATAGGACTAGTGTTGTAATGTCAGTATAGGATGAGTGATTTTTTATGAAATCATTTCCATTCCATTCCATTACCATTCCATTATCTAAGTTGGTTTTGATTAGGTATGACATAAGGCAGAACATACCTGCTTAGTAAACTTACTCAATGACATAATACTTAGGTGAGTGAAATGACTGAAATACGCATATATTTAAAATGAAAGCAGTAGGTAACGGAATATGAAATACCCACTCAACATTCATAATACCCACTCCAAAAAAATACAGTGGGTACAGTACCCACATGAGCTAAATCTTATCTGGAGCTCTGTGTTTATTTCCAATTTTGACCAATATGATACAAAATTATTAATAAAATAGTTGTATTTTATTGTCAGTGTTGTGAAATTAGAACAAAACTCATCTCTGATTAAAATTTACAGATCTAACATTAATTGATGAAATGTCGTGTTCTAAACATATTTCATTGTTAAGAAAGACAAATGGATTAGGTACCCTATTGCCACAATGTTGTGTGTGTAGTCTCTATCCACTGCAAATGTAAAATAGAAAATTGAGCACTTGTAGAAGCAAACACAAATCTAATTATGCCCATGCTAGGTGAAAATACCACACTAGTTGTACTTAAATAGTTCAAGTACCTTTCTCTTTGATCCAGCTTAACAACTTTGTGGTAATCAAGTACGGTAAGCAAATACTAAGCTCACTGACCCACGACTGAGGTTTGTTAGTAATTGGCAATTCTGAAAACCAGAAACATGCTACAATATAATCTTGGCTAAAAGTGTGTCATTGTATTTGATGTGTAAAACATTTGCACTAGAGAGTATGCACTCGACAGCATGGTAACAGTGAAGTCTTACAGATCGTATCTCGGGTTTAGCTTTGCATAGCATGAAATCAGAATTATCTCCCTTTTACCATATTTCCCTGTTGACATGTCATCCATTGGCATGAGTAGATCAATGAAGTATTGTGAAAGTCTGGACCGACAACAAAAGCAAATTTGCAATTGTCAACCCAGTCAGCGAGTCTGACCACCCGCGTTGTTGACAGTCAGATCAATTTACTAGATAAGTATTGTAACATTAATTTAATCTGAATAGTAACATTAATTTGACATGCTTCAACAAACTAGAATTTGAGGGAGGGCGACAAACCTTTTGAGTGAATACTGCAGTGATACATATTATATTGTATTTGTTGTGTCCACATCTGTTGATATGTTTTCATCATGTTCATGCTTAAATGTGACAGTACGATATTAATCATACCATCTAAGCTTACTGAGTGGCAGATCAAGATGGTACTTGGAAAAGGGTATCCATTTCTCCAGGCTGCCAATAATCTGACCTGGCATCATGTATTTGTGACTTTAGTTTTATCCATCTTAATTAAGTGAAATTGATGTTGATGTTGTTGATGATGATGATGATGATGATGATGATGATGTCAGTAAGATAATACCAGTCAGTAAGATATGTTGTTAAATCACCTAAAAAGGCATTTGTGTAATCAGAGACCTTATAATAAAATAGTCATGGTCGTCTTCATCATCATCATCATCATCATCATCATCATCAGCAGCAGCAGCAGCAGCATCCAGATCCAACTACTGTTTATGCCCCTACTTCCTAAGGCTGTCACTCCAGACACTTGCCCATTGCCCAAGTCTCGTTGATATTTGTTAATTCTAGTCAGTTCAGCTGTTACCAGTCCGTAAAATATCACTGAAAATAATGCTAACAACAGGTTATATTAAGTTATTGTTACAGGCAGCCATGTCATTGTGTCCATCTATAACAAACTTAGTTATTCTGTAGATGTATCGTGTGTACAGACAAAAGAAATTCTATCTACACCTCCAAGGAGTAAATATGAACTAATCCATTAAATGTTCAGAATTGAATTTCCTGTCTTCGTAATAACCATGGTAGCAATGTAACAGTTTCTTTGGCTGTGAATTATTAATATAGTGTTTATGAATTTGATACACTTTTTACGTTAAAAATTTACAATGGCATCACTTACATTTGAGCCGAGGGCAAAACAATTCTACCAGCTTCTTATCTTACCTGCATTAGCATGTTTAAGGGACACTCTAACATCTGGTTTCCATAATCGTTTTAGATACAGGAATTCCTTGTGCATAGTCACCACCCTCTTTCCTGGCAGGAGGAAAATTTCCGATTCTGCTGTTTGATTTGTCAACATGACATTGTAGCTGATAGGCTTCACCCAGTTTTAAATATCTACGACTTGTCACTTTTGGATTTCATTATATGGTTCTGTTTATCGCTTCAACTGAGCCGCTGTGATGTGACTGAAAGCTTCACAACACTCAGCTCTACTACATGCATTAATGCTCACACCTTTAACAAAACGGTCCATTGATGTGTCATCATTGCCTACTACACAGAACATAATATGCCCATTGTAGTGATGCTTTAGCTATTGACTAACGCCAACAGTTGGTGTGTGTAACTTGTTGTAAAGCCACAGCCGATCGTATGACATATAAAACCATAGCTGTTGCTCACTAGGAAACAGTAACTTGTCATGAACAGAAAAACATGTTATGCTTGTATTGTAACACTGATGCTGTAATCATGGTTGTAGACTGCACAATATCAAGTAAAAAACTAATTTAGTGAAGATTAGCTATATTTTATGTAATTGAAGAACTAATTATTTATGTCACAGAGATACAGATAAGCTGCGTATCTGCGTAAATTACGCAAATATTTATGTGAAAACTCAATTCCTATAAGTCTATTGTGGACAAGTACGCTTGAATTTTTGTAAATGCTCAATAAATGTGATCTAACATGCATACACACAAAAATGTCAAATCTTAGCTTAATAGCTTGTGTACCTGTGGATAGATAAAATAAGTGAGGTATATTGAGAGGTTCTATTTCAGGAACTTGGCAACTTGGATTCATTGTTATTGTTTCTCATATTATAGATCAAATATAAATAACAAACACTAACATTTAAACTTTATTATAGTTTTAAAATTAATTCAAAATGGCAAAATACCCAATTGAGTTTGAGTTACTCAAAGGTTACTCAAAGGAAAATTAGCATACCCAATTGCAATGAACACAAGGGAGTACATAACTCAATGACCCAAAATGTTATCTGTTGTTCTGTCTTTGTACTGATAAACTTTGAGGTGAGATACCTTAGCAGTTAATGCAGCCATGTCAAAGGTTAGGCTCAATTCTCCACACTTGTTCAATGTGTGAAGCCCATTTCTTGCATGATCATCCTCATTCCCTCCTCTTTTAAGGCCCCCAAATGTTGTGGTTCCGATTACCCGACCGACGATTGAATTCTGGTGCCGACCCAATTTTTTTTAGGGGAATGAATAAAATATGCTTTCACATCTCATTGTTTTTTCCTGGCACCAACAGATATCGGTCATTCTGATAGAGAAAGTTCATATGATGGCAACAAGCTTGATTGAATAAACAATTACACATTAATAAATGTTTTATTAGTTTGTACTTTACTTGTAAAAAGAATATGTAAAAAAAAAATCCTACCTACCTACCCTAAATTTTAAAGAGGTGTAATCGGAACCACAACAGTTATTTTATTTGGCCTAATTATTACCATTTTCCTGATCAGAACTACAGGTATTATATTGATGGCATGCACCACTATGTGGAACCCTGCCCATCATTTACCTGAATAAAGCTCTATATATATTGATCATGCTGTAAGCACTCAATAATTATTGATCAGGATGTCTATTCTAAGCAGTTGTTTCCCAGTCCCCTTCCATCGGTCAGCCCATGGGTAGTTGGGGAGAGGAGGTCCCCCACGCCGAGACAGGGCCCTTCACTGGCCCCTTGCACTGTTTACTGAAGGACCGGGCGTTTATCTACAACTCAGTCAATTACATATTGATACCAGGCTGGCCTGTTTTGTTAGTACAGTCATAAAGTGCCACCAGGAAACGTGCTAACAAAACAATTTATTACGGTTTCATATAGGACTTGAATGGCCGATCACTCATCCCTCAGCTGTGTACCATGGGACTTAGATAGCCGAAGTGCTGTACGGTTGACAGGGAGAGTGGGCACGCTTGTCACGGAACTTAGATCACCGGCACTTTTGCTTCATGTTTCTGTTGGACTGTAAATGTCCTTGATGAATAGTCTGTTTTGATCATGACTGATACACAGGCAACTTGAGCACAGGATGCTTTGGATTAGGAAATTCCCTTCAATGTAAGTATATAGCTTTCAGTCTTGGAGCTCTTGCAGTATTTGAAGTTAAGGAAAATATTCATGGTTAATTTGTGACAGCTTCATGAACTGGTGCCTATTTCTGCCTTGTTCTTAACATTGTAAATAATACCATATGTTCAATTAAGACATACCTCTGAGGATTGAGGCTTTTCTCTTTGTGTTTAATAGATAGGTGTTAATGTTTTTTAACTTTGAGATGAAGAGCGTGGTATTTCAGGATCTTAAACATTTCCATGGATTGACATATTAAACTATGTTTAATGCGCCCTTATTGTAAGACGTTATTGTTCAAGCTGTCTGCTGTCAAACTGTAAATAGCATCACACAAACTCTCACATAAGTTTTTTTTAAACAATGAAATTTTATATCTATCTATCACTATTATGGAATACTGCTGCCAAGCATCACTGACTGTGAATGAAGTCGGCAAAGATACAGCATTGCATTGAAGCTAAAAGGGATTTATTCTGATTTTATAACAGGTTGTATATTAATGCTATTAAATAGGACATGCATGTAACTCCATGTGTGACATCAAAGCACTGCATGTCATTACAAACAATGCCTATGCATATTTATAATTGAGGTACAGTTCTATAGGTGCATGTGTATATCTGGTTGTTAAATTGACATACTAACATAAAGATATTTTACTGTATCCTAAACATTTTTGTCCATGAATAAATAGTGCGCTTTAAAGCCAAGTGGTTAAACGTTTGCTTTACACAGAAACCCTGGGCTCAATTGCCCACGTGGATAGAACATGTGAAGCTACAGTGTTTTCTCTATCATATTGCTGGAATATTGCTAACAGACAAATAAAACCCAACTCACTCACCAATATGTAGTTAAAATCTATAACTTTAATAGCTCTCACAAATATGGGCCTGTAAAGTGTTAATTTTATGTGCTAGTTGTAAGTTAATATGTGTGCCAAGTGTAATAGAATGCACGCTAACCTTTTTCAGTTGTTAAGTTTATTTAATCGTCTATGTACCTATCTCAGAAAAAAGTACTCCAACGAACAGCTCAGCAATTTAAAATGTCATAAAGCTCAAGTTACTTTATTTTAGAACCTCACGAAGACAAGGAACCTTAATTTCATCACTGCTAGTGGTAATATCAGCATAGCTTCTTTAAAGTGTTTAATGTCGACATCCCTTGAAGACATACTAGTATCAGATACATGTCAGCTGAACTCTAGGTACATATGTACTTATTTGTGGAGGTTTTCTAAGAATATTCAAGTTTTGAATATGAAAATTCACATTAGAAAGATTTCATTGTTCCATTTTTCTTTCTGGATTGATACATCAAGTAGGTTTATGCAAGCTGTCTCGTGACGAGTGAATTATTGGGCTGCATGTTGCCGACTGCTGTTACACGCTGACTTATAATGTAACATTGAAATGACCTTTTAACATTCAGGCAGGCATGCTGTTGTACTAATGTCTAGAACTAAGCGGAATCATTTGACTTATAAGGGTACAAATGTGGAAAGTTAATGAATTGTTAAAACAATTTTTTGTGATTATTTATTAGGACTGATTTTATTAGGATTATGTGCATGTATAGTGAAAATATAGAACAATGTCACAAAATATTCAATTAGAAACTTGGTAATTAGCATTTATCAGGGTGCAGTTTCGTTTTTGGTTTATCATGAGGTTGTTGCAAAAGTATTATTGTTCTACATGTTGAAAATAATCACATTTGTGTGTTATTCATATGGAATTGAATTCAATTATTTATCTGTAATGTGAACATTGACCTGTAAACAGTGTTTTACCTGTTAATGCATCATTAACTAATATCACTGGCTCTAACTTCAGAATTCCCTATGCCGAACTACTAAGTGTTTTAGGGTAGATAGATGTTTTGTCAGGATTCAGATTGAGTTAGTCAACAAATGGCAATAATCTGTGTTGTAAGAAGCAACGAAATAGAGAGAGTAGCTTGGTGACTTTGTTTGCAGGTCATTATCAATAATGTTGAATGGTGCTCATAATACTGATCACAAAACTTGCAGTTCTTACTTGGTTACAGGGGTGGAAATAACCCATTGCCCGACGCCCGAGTCCAGTGTTTTTTTCTGTTGGGCAAGCAAATTTGTATATCACACTATACCAGTGTCCAGTTGACTTTCCAATATTAATTATGTTGTATATTTCAAAAATCAACAAGAAAGCGGCCGGTATAGTGGAAAAATTATCAGGGCAAGTGATTTTACATGTGCCACTGTAGCGGAGTACACTAGCAATTTTAAAGTTATTTCCACCCCTGGGTTATTTACAAACCAATACAATATGACTTGAATATTGCTGTCTGTAGTGTTGAACAAGAGAGAAAAGAAAAGTTGTCTATTTCTATGTTAAACTTTGTTCTATAGCCTATTGAACATGTTATCTTTTTGGTCACATGAGACTGCGTCTGTGGTTAGGTTCATCTTTTACTGTTTGATTGACATAGAACCTAAAAATGTCCAATTTGTAGGACTTGAATCAGGATCACCCAGACTGCAATCTGATCTCAGCATAGTAAGTTATTATCATTGATCAAGTATCTACAAAAAAGCCTTGTTTTCGCCACTTCAAATATGCCAAAGAACTTCCCTCTCTTAGATACACATCTAAGAGAAGTGCCCCCAAACTTTGTGTCAGCAGTCCCAACACTGCACCATTTTCAGTAGATTTTAGTGTTTTTATATGAACTTTTACTAGTCTGTCACTTTAATTAGACACTAATCAGAACAGGAGTCTAGGAAAATTCTGTGTGTTCTAGTAAGCTCTGCTGATAGTGGTGCAAACTGTATACAGGGCTCCAGATAAGGGCCGTATCGGCGTATGTACGGATAAAAAATATGCACGGTAGGAAATAATTTAGAAAACGTAGCAAAACACACCACAGCAATGGTGTACGGTCTTAGAATCACTTACTATCTTACACTTTATCTGAAAAAGTATTGTTTTATTGTTTATTGACCTGTTTACACAGGAGTAGCAATGTTGTGGTGGATGTATGAAACGAAACACAAGATTACTGATACTCCATCAATTTCCATTCAGTAATCTAAATGTACCCTTAGGTTTTCCAGTACTCCTATATTGAACAAATAAGGAGTACGTACTCCTGATGTTGAAAAGTTATCTGGAGCCCTGTGTATATAACGGTGAATTCTACTGAAACTGATGCTAACACAGACTGTTGGTAGCTTAGCTTTCTGGACTGAACAGAATCTTTTAGACTTGGGTGTTGACTAGTCACACATTAAGTTGAAAATTCATAAATGCTTTCTGTCAAAGAACATTACTACAGGTGAATACTAGTGTTGGGAATTGGTTAAAATCCCATAATTGATGATTGGCTCATTACAACCGATCAATCATCGAAAATAATTGGTTCGCGTCATTTATGAAATTTTCCTGGTTATTTTTGTTTGCGCAAAAAGAAAAAGAATAAACAATATAGTTCTTTGATATTTTTTTTTCAAATTGCACATCATTAAAAGGTGCCTAGTATGTTAGGAACATTAATTTCTTGGAGTCTTTGAGATAAATTCAATCATGACTTGGAACGAGCTTGTAGTGCTTATGAAATGTAACAGACAAAACCAACCTTGTGAAAAATGTTGTTAATGCAAAAAGTTTTTCACAATTGTTTGTGTTCGATTATGAGAAAACATGATCGATTGCTTGGTCGTTTAGTCACTGCGACCAATCTTCGATTATTTCAATTAATCGGACCACCACTAGTGAATACACAGTGCCTTTTAGAAAGTGGTCAAATAAAATGTTATGTTTGGGATTACACTTTCTCAGTGAAGTACAGGTTCTAGTACTTTGGGGTTGAGTCAAATCCAGGATTCGAACCCACAATCTTAGTGTGATACAGGTAATTGCCAGGATACAAACTACAGCACGATGTGAGCTGGTGATTAGGTGCTTTACCCCCATAGCGTGGATTCGAATCCCGAATGGGGCTCAACCCCAAAAAGTATTATGAGTCTAATTCCAAACATAACATATATTTTGTTGCACTGGTGACAAATCCTGTCAAAATTCGTAAAAAAGCTATATCTGCTCACCTGGTTGATACAGAAAATAGTTGCTCGATGCCTTTGCAGTCTGCTTGCTACAATGTGTGTCCTCCATTGTATCATTGTACTGATTGTATACATTTCATAACTCCCGGTGTGATAACAATACCAAGTGTTATTACAACTGGTTATCATGTAAGTTTTGTAACATAACCACCATGTCCCCTGCTGTGCTTAAGCTGATAATATTCAAGGATTATGTTCTCTGGTCTGAGAACGCCAAGTGATCATGAACGCCACTGACTGACTACCTGTGGCGATTGTTATGGAATACAATAGTCTAGGTATGAGTTAATTATGCGCTCAAAGGGGGAATTCCTTACTGGCTTGTAGGGAGTGTTATATTGCTGTACATGTCCGCGTACTAACTGGAATGACCCCAATGGCTCGACTGACCAACCCATTTGTTTGCTCTCTGTCGTGAACTAATGACTTGCTTAATTAAGACTTAGTTTGGATATAGTTTGCAATGGATGCCTTCCATTTACAAGTAGCAAGAGTCCAATCTGTTCACCCGAAATCACCCAGAATGAGGTACCCCGATCTCTCAAGATTATGCAAACGATGTCGGTAAGGGTTGTTTATTTTAATTTTATGTTTTAAGCTTAGGTTGACATGGAAACTGTGTCTACAAGGAGTATTTCGTAAGTGAATGCCTTTTTATATATACATGTATATTTGTTTTATTGATATATCGTGTATATCAGCCTGTGTGATATACAGGTATTGTGGGTGATCCAGTTGGCAATGTGTTGAGGGCACATATAGAGCAACTTAGCATGCGTTGTATGGTATATGGATCAGCATTGTGTTGACATGCTCAAATAGGATTATTGATATTATATCCTACTGAAGGTATTGAATATAGGGCTGTATTACTTAGGTGACATTATTTTCAGTTTGCGGATTTGATCGACCTGCGGAAAATGTCGGTCAGACAGTTATAAGAATACAAAACATTTATTTTGTTTGAGAACATTTCCTCTTGATTGCTCAAATTTAAAGCTTCCAAAATCTTTACAGTTGCTTTTAATTTGTAAACTTTGTAGGTAATAACGGACGCACTGCATATTGTTGTTCACCACTGCCGTCTTCTTCTAAAGAGAGCGGGGCGGTGGGGTAGCCTAGTGGTTAAAGCGTTGGCTCGTCACGCCGAAGACCCGGGTTCGAATCCCCACATGGGTACATTGTGTGAAGCCCATTTCTGGTGTCCCCCGCCGTGATGTTGCTGGAATATTGCTAAAAGCGGCGTAAAACCAAACTCAGTCAGTCAGTCAGTTTAAAGAGAGCCATCTTGGGAGTATACCTATGTATATGTATGTCTGTGTATGTATCCACAAGTATATTAAAAACATCTTACCCTTTAACCAATGTTAGCATATATTTTTTCTCTACTTAACCATCCACAACTTTATGCAAAGTTAAATAAAAACATAGTGTTAGTAGAAAAATATTCTCTGACTGTGTGGTGAGTGTGTGGTGTCTATATTGGATGACATGTATTGCCACAGAAACATGTATATGTTCATCTTTGTTTAATCCAGAATATCCA
Source organism: Haliotis rubra (assembly GCF_003918875.1). Classification (NCBI taxonomy): domain Eukaryota; kingdom Metazoa; phylum Mollusca; class Gastropoda; order Lepetellida; family Haliotidae; genus Haliotis; species Haliotis rubra. Next base: position 712,180 of record NW_025767161.1, read on the forward strand.
TAAAGTGGTCAGCTTTACAAAAAATGTGTGAACATTTTAACTTTCATGTGTAACTTTGGCTAATATTGTGGCATTGTATTAGGTACTTCTGCTGGTCCCAGTAACTGACAGCATCTGAAATTCCCATTAAGGTATTTGTCAGTTTGATTAGGACTAGATAGAAACACTCTTTAATTGTATTAAGTTCATATAATATGAATTCTGGTGTCCCCCACTGACTTTGCTGGAATATTGCTAAAAGCAGCGTAAAACCAAACTCACTCACTCACTCACTCAGATAATATGAACCACTACTTTCCGATTTAAGTTTGTTTATACAGATATATTTGAAACTTCTGTCAATGTGTTTGCCTTGTTTTGACAAATGTGACGGCGAAACTTTTAAAATGAATGCCTTGAGTAGTATAGGACCTGTGATTGAGCCAAACTGTTTTTTACGTCTTAAACTCAAAGTGGCATTCTTGTGAGTGGCTAAAGTGAGCCAGTGTTTGTTGACAAACATTCAGTTGTGTTCAGATGGCAGTGTAACTCCACGTGACATTTCATCTTGTGTCCAGTAAGTCAAGTCAAGCTGCTAATCCATGACCTTCACCTTCACGGTGGCCATTAACAGCTAGCCTCTCTGCGTGTCTCGTCCCTGACGACATCCTTCATCCACCGTCATCTGTATCCACATGTAGGCATGTTGGTCTTGTGATGTAATCTGTGTGCCGGCCAGTTGGTCAGGTCGTGTGGTCACCTACTTCACATCTCACTTTCATCTCAGCCTTCATCTTGTAGCAAGGGATTCCTGGCTCTTGACATGTTTGTCATCCTCTAGGAAATCACAGTTTGGATTTAACGGAAATCAGTTTTTTGACAGCAATTTAATGTTGAAGTATATTTTTCACAATCTGTAGAAATACTAATGATTGAGTGAAAAGAAGATGCTGCAGATTTCAGTCTGTGTTAAAAACATCTTAATCTACTAGCCTGAAATTGTCTCTTGACAGATTTGTCAGTAGATTTTAGGGGTGATATATTATTAACTGAACACATTGGTCTGAACAAAAATATATTATACTTTGGTTTGGGATTAGTTCCTGAAACTGAGTTTTTATGCTTGATGATGATGTTTGACAGATCTTGCAGGTTTGGTTACTAAGGTGAGGATTGGGTAGCCAAGTGGTTGTAGTGTTGGCTTGTTAGGCTGAAGACCACGGTTTGATTCCCAAATTGTTTTCTCAGTAATATTTAGAGCCAGTTTCTTCGGTCATCTGTTGGAATATTCCTGTTTTGGGCAGTAAGATATGTTTAATCATTCACTGTTATAAGGAATCTTACCTTCATTTTTTTTGTCTAGTGACGTCAGGTTGACATGTTTGTGTGGGCAGAGACCTTATACCGGTATATGGTCTCTGGTGTGGGAAAGCTTAGTCTGCAAGACAGATTTTGGAAAATATCAATGTCCAAAAGTTCCTGTTTTCATTGTATTCTCACAAATAATCATTCCATTCCATTTACAGGATGACCCTTGAGGAGGAGGAGGATCCCCCAGGACGAGCCCTGCCCCCCGAATCTGACCCCCCTATCCTCATCAAGCCAATGATTCACCCGTGTGTGGACCCCCCACTCTGTGAGGCCTGCCATCGACAAGAGTTATCCTTCTTTGATCCCGGTTGTCCAGGATGCCGGGAAATATTGCTCAATCCAAACACATCCGAGCCAGAAATCTTTGCCGTCCTCCGCCAATGGACGCCCCAAACACAACAAAATCTGGAGCTGCTTATTGATGAGGTAAGCCACGCCTGCCATAACTCAAAATCCAAAATGCCTTTAATTTTTAGCCATACATTTGCAGATTTTTTACTGAGGGTCTGCTCTATTATTGGGATAGATCAGCCAGTGGGATTGGTCTTCAGATTGTATCACATTTTGCTCGTGTTCAAAGTTTTAGTTTACATATTTGGAAAAAGGAACTGTCATCCCACATAATAATAAATGACCAGTCCCAAAGTAAGTGGTTCACTTGTCACACCAAATACCCGGGTTCTCAAATGGGTACAATGTTTGAAGCCCATTTCTGGTGTCCCCCGCCATGATATTGCCGGAATATTGCTAAAAGCGGGGTAAAACTTGACTCACTCACTCAGTCACTCCTACCATGAAAAAGCAGACACTCCCTGATAGAACTGGAACACTGTATAAACCAGTGTTAAACACTATTCTCTTATTACTGCATGAAACATCTTTCCAGTAGTACATTTACATTGTTTTTGTTGTCATGTGTTTTTTATTAAATTTATCAAGGAAACATTGCAGGAAGCTGTGATTTTGAATGATCACTGATGCCAAATTCATTTTGAGTGGGTTGATAAATTCTTTACAAGTTACTGATTGAGATGGCGGGATAAATCACCCAAAGAGGTTATGCTGCCAGAACGTCTGGGGGATTTAAATAACACAATGGAATTTCATAAAAGGGAGAAACAGTAAAGCAATTGAATAAAATATAAATTTTTCAGATAACAAAACGTGGAGCCAATATCAATGATCGTGATGGCTTGACGGACATGACTCTACTCCATTATGCAAGCAAAGCAGGGGCTGCTGGGATAGGTGACCCTGAACTTGCAGCCAGGGTCGTGAGTTCCTTACTGTCTCAAGGTGCTGATGTCAACATTCGATGCCGGTGGACGAACATGACAGCGCTACACTATGCGGCCTACTTCGATGTGGTGCCGGTTATTAAAGTATTATTAAAAGCTACAAAGGCATTAGGTAAGTGTCATCTTGCTCAATTTAGGTGGCTCTCACTGGCCCCACTTTCATGTTTGCTTGATCTACTGTCCAACCAACATTAGAATGAGGTGCGCGAAAGACGAGTTTGTGAAAGGAGAGTGGGGAGCGTGCCGTGAACTGATCCACTACCTACTCGAAGGGGGAACAGGTGTGAAAACTTCGCGCATGTGATTTTTGTGATCCTTGCAGTTATCACTTTCTACGCAATGATTTGGAAGCGTCGTGTTTCTGCTCGAGCATTTGTATACTAGTATCTTGTAAAGTGGACTGTTAAAAGAGTATTAAACTCTGCAGGTATTTGAAACTTATCATGTCACACTTTAAATTGGGTAAACGTATTATCCATAAAATATTCACACACACAGAACCTAGGCTAGGACAGAAATTAACCTTTTGGTATTTTTTGTATCGTTAAACACATAAAATATTCAAGTGTTGTATTGGGTTGTGTATGGAAATCGTCAACCGCAAAATAGCAAATAGAACCCGAACGAGCGAGAGTAGACTGACACGCTTCATAGCAGTTTATCACTTTACAAACCTTCGGCCCCTTAATGGTAAATGGATTGCACCGCTATTCAGATTCACGGATTCAAACGACAGGTCGGCATTATTCTTAAGTTCGTCTCACAGTATGTATCTATAGCCTGTTTCCTGGATGATATTTCTCCATGTATTCAGTTTGGAGTTGTGGGGTAGCCTAGTGATTAAAGCATTCACTCAACCACCGAGAGTCCTAAGTTCTGTTTTCCAGTGGAATGTATGAATCCTGGTTTTGGTGTTCCTGTTGGCATATTGCTAAATGTTTCATAAAACCATACTCTCTCAGTCATTTATATGTTCAATTCACTAAGAGGTCAAAGCCATTGTTAGTATTTAAGATAGGCCCTTGAGATTTAAAAAGTAAAACTCTCAAAAGAGAGAAACATTCATTTTGAAAATTTACAAGACGAATGCAATCACAATGTAACGCAGCATGATATTTTTTATCTCTTCTCAAAGGTTTGCTTACTTATCTACCATGGTTTTGAAAGAAAGGTGTTTTTTGAGACACAAGTTTGTATATTTTTCATTTGACACTATTTATTCAAATCAGTTTATTGAGATTTCATCAGTTTTCTTTTGTCCTGTTCTCAGAATATCCTGACTGTTTATTTCAGACATAGACAGCACATGTTCCGAGTTTGAACATGGCACAGCTCTCCACATAGCTGCGTCCAACCTTGCTCACGAAGCCGTGAAGGTCCTCCTGCATAACGGGGCCGACCCCCGACTCAAGGATGACCTTGGAAACATGCCACAAGGTGAGGAGGCAACGTTACACGCCAAAACTGTACCGAGATTCCATAGGAAGATCACCACTAGGTTGTGTCAAACTGGACTGTTCTAATAATAGATATTATGAGATTTCAGGAGGGTTGTAGAGTTTTTACCATCATGAGGTTCCAGTAAAGTTTACTGCTAGATACAATTCAGGGACCGAAATAGTGCTTAATTTTAGGGGTAGGTATTTCAGAGAATTGTCATATTGCGATGCGAAAGGATATATTGTAGTATGTATTGCAATATATTGCAAGAAGAATTTTTAAACAAAAATCTACTTATAATCGAGTTAATGCTTGATTTATAAAGCAAATATACAACAAAATCAATATGCTTGATTAAGCTTTAATAACTGCTTTTAATCATGACAAAATAAAAATGTAAATAATATTTAGCACAAATGAAACAAGGAAATATCCGAAGATTTCCGAGTGTTACAAAGTTTTCCGAATGCAAGTCAAAATACCGGGTTTTCTATCGGCGTATCGCAATACGTATCATTTTCATGTCTGAACCGGTTATATTGCGCAGCCCTACTTAATTTGTATAGCATGGTTTGACAGACATGGAAATGGCATGGATGAAATATTTTCAATGTGCCGTGGCGGCAGGGCTAAAATTATGAAAATCATACTTTCCATGATTCATTTTGTGGAGGGGCGGTGGGGTAGCCTAGTGGTTAAAGTGTTGGCTCGTCACGCCGAAGACCCGGGTTCGAATCCCCACAAGGGTACAATGTGTGAAGCCCATTTCTGGTGTTCCCCGCCGTGATGTTGCTGGAATATTGCTAAAAGCGGCGTAAAACCAAACTCAGTCAGTCAGTCAGTCAGTCAGTCAGTCAGTCATTTTGTGGAAATGATGATAAATTTGACTCAAATAATTAAGAATCTATTTTTGCACCCCATCAAACTGTTTATCGGTGGCACTTTCAATCTAGCCCCTTAACATGGGTGTGGTGTGGCCATTTTGAATGACATAACAGGAAATCCCATTTTGGATCATAATGTAGTTTGTGGGTTAGTTTATTGGTCCAGAACAAATGAAGCTGAACTAGGCTGCAGTCTTGATAGTGTTTAAGAAATCCGTCAATTATTTTCACAAAGACACACCTAAATTATTGTGTCCAATAGCATCCTTCGAAATAATAGCATTTCTATCCCTGCAATTGTTAGTGTGCAGTGTGCTGTCATCCTTGATTATCCAGTGTCTAATATCTTCAGTCCATCATGGACCCATGCACAACCGAATAGGTCAACAACAGCATGAAAAGTGAGGTACGAGGTACGCAGCCAGAGTTACCTGCTCTTGGCTGTAGGGGGCCCTGTGAGGGGCCCTATAGGGGTGGTCTCACTAAACATAAGGAGTTTTTTGTTTGATAAAATATTTTATTGAAATATTGTTACAACTGTCGTAGGTTTTCAAAATGGACATTTTAATGCTTATATGTACCCCAAGGAGGACTTCTTCTGAAAAAGAATGTTAGTGTGCAGTGTGCTGTCATCCTTGATTATCCAGTGTCTAATATCTTCAGTCCATCATGGACCCATTCACTACCATAGCTTTGTTTTGACGCTGGTTTATAGGACATTTATAAGACATTCAATCAAATTACATTTGATGTAAAGAATTCATGGTATCAACTTTTCCATGCATGCTGTAGCAAATGAATTAGAATGTCTTGTAGCGATAATATTTACTACGTCTTTTACAGCTATAAATATCCCTTATAGCATTCTTGTGATTCGTCCACATGGGTACAATTTGTGAAGCTCATTTCTGGTGTCCCCCGCCGTGATATTGCTGGAATATTGCTAAAAGCGGCGTAAAACCAAACTCACTCACTCACTCACTCACTCACTCACTCTTGTGATTCGTTTAAATACACAGAAGGCTTGAGTGTGTGAAACTGTGATATTGAATGTAGGTCCATGCTGAACTTATACAATAGGAATTAAGTGATAAGAGAGATGGCACTTACGACAGCACTGCCAAAACGAGTCTTTGGTGGTGAATGTGTTCAGATTGCTGATGGTATAGAATGGAGCTACATTACATTAGGGTAATCCTTCAGCTTGTGTCACCGCCTCCGTGGTGTAGTGTTTAGAGCGTTCGCCCGGAGACCGGAAGGTCGGGGGTTCAATCCCCGACCGCGTCATACCAAAAGACGTTAAAATATGGTACTTGTTGGTCCCTGCCTGGCGTTCGGCATTAATGGGTACAACAAGGACTGGTCAGCTCGGAGTCGTATAATGTGTCTGAGTGGGGTATTCATGCTTCACTGCAGCATGGTATCTCAGTGAGCTAGCACTATAAAACCAGCTTCAGTCTGGGCTAGTACAAACAGCCTCACATACACATACACACGCATGCATTCGTCATATGAGCGAAATATTCTCAAGTACGACGTTAAACCCAATTTCATCTCACCTTCAGATTGTGTCCCGGATCCTGCTGGTTTCAACCAGGACACGGACATGGCCAAACTAGTCAACAAGATCAAGAAAACACTCCAGGAGGCGGCGCCACCATCCCCGAAACAGCCACCTCCCAACTACGACCTTGTCCAGAGTAAGGTCACCCTTCAAGCACTAGGACTCCGTCTCGGGGACAAAGTTCTTGTTGGAGGCTGCAAGGTGGGTACTTCTCCAGGCAGAAGTAGGGAATGTGTATACTCTCCACATGAGATGGTGTGTGGTGATGTGTGGTCTTATGGATAGAACCCAGTTCACAAATTAGTTGATGTTAAGAAATGTTGGTCACGGAGATATCTTGGATGAGTGACCGTGTTTGACTCCTGAGTGTTTCTAGGACTTCTGTCCTGCCCCAAAATGAAGCACATGTGACACATGTGGTCTCATTTTAGGCAACTGAGCTTGTTCAAAATTGCCTCTGTTCACCCAGCAGAAAAAGGGTACCAAGTGGGATAAATTATGACTATTATCTTCTGGTGCCTCAAAGGCAGCTTGGCTTGTCCAAGCCACGGGGCTGTGGGCGGGGATCGAGCTGGATGTACAGACGCTCATGTACACATTATCTGGTTGTAGACTGGCACACTCCAGTACTGTGGGCCGGCGGAGTTTGCCACGGGGGTGTGGGCGGGGATCGAGCTGGATGAACCTGCTGGCAAGAATGATGGCAGTGTTGGAGGCATTTCATACTTCAAGTGTCCACCCAACTACGGTAAGGTCACTTGACATTGTTCATCAATTTGCCTTTTTATTTAGTAACTAGATTATTAATTACTAAGAGATTGGAAAATACATTGTATTACTTATATTGTGATATGTATTGCAATATACTGGATCTGATAGTGACTGACACTGAGTGTACATGTAGATATATGTAGATACAACATGTAGATCCTACACACATTGCTGTGATTTAACCAAGGAGTTACTTTCATTGCAGGAATCTTTGCTCCCGTCAGTAAAATTACCAAACCTGGCCAAGTTCTTGCTTCAAGGGTATCGCCAGGCTCCCCGAGCAGATCACCCATCAAACCAGCCACAGTCAAGGTCAATCACGTGACAGCTAGGGTCGATACAGGTATGTATTACATGGGACACAGTATCTTACTGTGATGATTTTGGCGGCGTTCTTGGTGCTGTTCTTCAGTCATTCCACCTCTGAACACCTGATTGAAAACATGTCCTCACAACTCTAGCGTGGATCAGAAGATGCCTGCCAGTCACATGTGCCTTCAAAATTGGGATAATTACATTTCTGTAAAGCTGGTCCAGCTACCCAGCTCAAATTTCTAGTCACTATATATTTATTTCTACAAATCGTCAAGACATTTAAGATGTCATTTTTAATTTAATGTCAAAGTATGTTACCATTTGCTTTCATTTTGAAGTTTCTCAGACACGCATGCAAAGTAGTAAACTGGTTTGTGCTATACACTGATCAAGACGGATGCATTTGGTCATGGATTTTTCAGCAATGCATGGTAATAAAACACTGCGAATGTCCGACAAACATATGTTACCAAGCAGCCAATCGACTTTGCCAGTGTTTAGTGTAATGGTCTCAAAGCACAATGGGACCAATGTCCCTGATCAGCCAATCCCTAGGTTCATCACTGATTTACTGTCTGTCTGTCGTTAAATGCCACACTCAGCAATATTCCAGCTATATACAATCAAGTCTGGACCAAATAATCCAGTGATCAACATCATGAGCATTGATCAACACATTTAGGATACGATGACGTGTCAACCAAGTCAGCGAGTCTGATCACCCGATCCCGTTAGTCGCCTCTTACACTGATTTACTGGTGTATACAAGTATCTGGAGCCCTGTCCAGTACGGTGGTAAGTGGTGCTGCTGACAAGAATGATGGGTCATGCTCACTAGAGTGCCAGAGTCTCCTTGACAAGGAGCTGAGGAAACACCACTCTGAGACGATGATATATCAGGTGGCAATACATACCAGCATGTCTGCAACACTTCATGAGGCACTTGAACTGATAAAAGTTAACCGAATTTAAGTGGAATATCCTGTCATTGAATCAGGTATTTCATGCTTCTGCAAGTCACCAGTTTCCGTGGGAATCAGTTTACCATATGCTCACAAACAGTGTTTTTGTGATGGCTAGGTGGGGTTGGCACATACTACCGAGCCCATGACTTCAGCAACTCGTGCAAATGAAAATTCTGTTATTTTTGCTAACAATTGTCCATGTGATACACAGGCATGTACAATGTTCTGAGAGCCAAGTTCGGGCTATTGGACTCTAAAGATTTGACACATACTAGCTACTAGTGGTGGTCCGATTAATTGAAATAATCGAAGATTGGTCGAAGTGACCAAACGACCAAGCAATCGATCACATTTTCTTCATAATCGAACACAAACGATTTTGGAACTGCTGTTTTAGTCTTTGAAACACTTGACGAACATAACTCCGAAGTTGTCAGGGCCTGAAAACTTGTTTAATTCTTAGAAAACTCACTTCACTAACTGAAAAGTCATGACTGAATATTTCTTGAAGACCCCAGAAGGTTTATGTTCATGATATATCAACATCACTTTAAAGTAGCAAGGTGCATCATGTTTTACATATCTGCAATAACAACCTGGATAGGAAAATCTGAAAATTGACGCTAACCAATTTTTATCGATAATTGTTCGTTGATAATGAAGCAATCATCAATTATGAGATTTCAACCAATTCCCAACACTACTGGCTACAACTGGTACTCATTTCTATGTTAATGTCTTCAATAACCTACTTCTCAGTTGAGCTGGTAGTTTAATCAAACATTGTCAGCAGGATGAAGGAAGATTGTGTTTGAAATGATGCTGGGGGTCTTGATGCGGTCAGAGTTATGGTCCCTTTTTTTTAAAGCTGTCATATTGAAAATTTCATTTTCCTTCATCCTGAATATTATGTTTTATTTCTTCAAAAATATTGTGAACGGTTTCTTTTGTTTATTTTTATTTCTGAACCTGCTTCTAGTTTTGTCAGAATTCTGAATTCTGTCAAGAGTAACATTACAATTTGGACATTATTCAAATGTTCTTTCGCCTGTCAATAAGATGTGTCTTTATTGTCCCCCGCCACAACGCGGAACGGGGGACTATGTATTCAGCGGTGTCTGTCCGTACATCTGTACGTCCCGATTCTTGTTAACGCGATATCTCATGAACTGTTGTACCCAATGTCTTCAAATTTGGTGACAGCCTACCGGTACATTGGGGGATTACGCAGACACCAGTTGATTTGGGTGACCTTGACCTTGGGGTCTTTTTCAGAATTATTACGTGTTTGGGTCATCTTCATGTACCATCGGGGCGGTGGGGTAGCCTAGTGGTTAAAGGGTTGACTCGTCACGCCGAAGACCCGGGTTCGAATCCCCACATGGGTACAATGTGTGAAGCCCATTTCTGGTGTCCCCGCCGTGATGTTGCTGGAATGTAAAACCATTGCTCAGTGCATGCATGCGCGTGCAAGATTGATTGAGGCGATTCTTTCGCTGCCAATTCCAGAACTCATGTGTCGGTCAGTCAGTCAGTCAGTCGTGTACCATCATGACAGTTGTGGAAGCCATGTTGAAACAAATTATCTCATTACATTCAAATTCTTCGCAATGCACAATGGGAAGGGTAATCTGCAAGGAGTAATTCTGCTGTGCAGAAAGTGAAGTACACTGTGACTCTTTGAGTATTTTACCTCTTGTGATTACATGCTTACCTCTGAGTGTCGGTTTGAAAACACCCACACCCACACACCCATCAACCCCCTAAAAAGCAACTTGCACTTGAATCTGTACTTTACTGAGAGACTGTAATCCAAAACGTAACATAACTTAAATTTCAAATATTTTTTGTTTTTATTTTTGATGTTAGTATTCAGGAAACTATCGGCTTGCTGCAGAACTGCCTGGTCAAAGTATTTAGTTTTTCATGATGTTTCTGAACTAATTATTAATTTCTTGCTGAGGGATTGTGGGAAATAAAATAATGCTGATAACTAGGTAATGCTTTCTTATTGCTTTGATGACTTAACAGCCATCCTCTTTGTCATTCTGAATCTCCTTGCTGAATTGACATGGTGAGGTACTTGCAAGATGGTGGCACATTGTATTGTTTAGCTCACCATTCAGGTGTGGGTGACAGAGTCATGAACAAGATCAGATATGGCTGACAGTCTTTGAATGAAGAGTTCAGGCATCGATGATACAATCATTGAAGAGTTCAGGTAATGACAGTCATTGATGAGCTCGAGTTGGTTGACAGAAGCATTGAACATTCCAGAGGGGACTCACTGACATTTCAAATATTAGTTTTCATAGATTTTGCATTAGTGCACAAAGAAACATTATTGCCATTTCTGGCTTTTAAAATGTTTAAGGTTCTCTCCTTGTGACATTGTTGGGATATAATCAATGTTATTCTCACACCAATACAATGGGAGCATATTGGAGCAGGTGGTAAAAGTTCAGCTGTGATAAATGTCTCAAGCTGTTACATGTCACGTTGTTGGATCCGTCTTCACCTGGTGTCAGCATCTACATTCAGTAGGTCAGGGTCATTCTATACAGCAGTGCTTTATTGGACGACTGTGTGTGTGTCGCCCAGTCTGGGGGGTCTCAAATTTTCAATGCAGAATTGTCTCCCCTGGCTCTTTCCATACACACAGTGTACAGGACTATTGTGTGCTAGGATCATCCAAACACTTTGCCTTGCCTGTCCAATAACACCAATAGCCCCATGAAGATCCGGGTAAGAATTGGTCTTCAGCAACCCATGATTGTCCTAAGAGGCGACTAACGGGATCGGGTTGTTCACTGACTTGGATCACGCGTCACTCTATCCCAATTGTGTAGATCGATGCTCATGCTGTTGATCACTGGATTATCTGGCCCAGATTTGATTATTAACAAACTGCCGCCATATGGCTTGAGTATTGCGGTGTTACAAACCAACCAATAACACCAATAGTATGCTGTTATGCAATTATGATGACTTACTTGGTCACAGGATGTCTAAAGAGGAAGACACCACTGAATACCTAGTACAGAGCAAAATATATGCTCAGAAAATTTTGACTCTTGATATTGTTGCTTTTTTTAAGAAGATCTGGGATGAAGTTGAACTTTAAAAAAATAGTAGTTCACATAGTACTAGGGGTGACTATTGAGGGGGAAACAACTATTGGGATAGCGATAGCGATACTCTATTGCAACATACTATTGCGACCAACTATTGCAGTAGTTTTTCTCTCCTTGAATTGTCTCATTTGAAGTCATTTCCCAAATAAATGTATAGTTTATATGAAATAAAACAAGTTAAAGTAGTTTCAGTCTCTTTTGATAACTGACAAGAAACTTAGAACCCATATCAAGTTAACAGGTAACGGGTGGAAAACTCAAAATCAAAGTGAACGAATCTGGTACTTCCTGTATTCTGCACTGCACATTTATCAATGGAAGTCAATTACTAAACTATCGATAGTCACACATACTATCGATGCATCGATAGTTTTCGTTTCTACCATCGATTAATTGCTATCGGAGACTCAACAATTGCAATCCATCGATAGTTGGATGCATCGTTACAGGCCTACATAGTACTCACATAAAGCTGTAATGTACTAATACATGGGGTATTGTTTCACAAATACCTGATCTTATGATGTGGTGTAATAAAGTTCTGTCACATATCTACAATTCTGTTTGACGATGTGTGGAGGTCTGAGAAGATGCTACTTTTACACGGATTAAGTGTCAAAGTTAACAACCTGGAACATCTGCTTGTGGTAAGACGTTAATTGTGTCACCGAGCGGAGGCCTAGCCTACTGGCTGAAGTGCTTGTTGTCACACCCAAGACCCAGGTTCGATTCCCCACATGGGTACAATGTTTGAAGCCAATTTCTGGTGTCCCCTGCTGTGATATTGCTGGAATATTGCTAAAAGTGGCATAAAATATCACTTGAGTCTTTGTTCTTTCTTCCTCGCCCTTTGTCCAAAAGGTGTCTTATTTTTCACCCTTATGAAATGTTTAAATGAGTCTATTTGTGGTGTTGAAGTTAACAACTTGAAAAGGATTGGATACAATTGTCAATAAATATCTTCAGACACTCCCTTATTTCCAGACATATCACATCTATATTTACTCACATGAGAAATACGTGACAGTGAGATAACATATCACGATGCTGATGTCATGGGCTACAAGATGCAGCACATCAGCAAAGATTCAGCAGGATGAAGGGAGGAGGTTTATACAGCAGTGGGTCATCCAGACTAACACAGTCCTAGAAATAGTCATCTTGTTAAAAACAAATTATCCACAATTGAGGCATTAAACTCAAAATGGACCCCGGAACAATGATTAATATCTAAAAATAAGTCAGTCATTGTGAAAAACAGACAATCACTCTACATAGGAAGGATTTGGTTCAATTCACAGCATGGGTATCCCTTGCTGTGATATTGTAGGAATATTGCTATATGTAGCACACCATACCCACTCAGCATGAGGTAGTTAATCTACCGGGAGATATTGTTTTATAAAAGATATTTTGGGAACATTTATTTTCTTGCTGAAATGCTTAAAGTCATGGTGATGGATGTGGAAGCCTGACATGTCAAATTAACTAAACTAAGCATCCATATATTTTTCAAAAGGCTGGTAAGGGGTACTAATTAAAGGAGTGTGCCGGTATGTGTTTCAGCACGATATCTAACTTATATCTTGGATGCACTGACACTGTCTCCCCTACATTATAAGATTATCTTATTGCCTTCTGAAGAAGTCTCTGGGTAGTCCTGTACAGTTCTCCTGGTGGTGGTGCACTGACAGTCTCTCTGACTTTAATGTCTTTGTGGAGAAGTGTCTTCATACTCTTAATAAATGTCTACAGAATGCCATCGCTAGTGTAAATATAGAACCTAATTATTTTTCAAGGTCTGTGTCTCAGCTGGAAATGTGAAGATAATATGGCTTTGCAGGGAATAATCAGATTAATCTCAGGGGAAATATTTCATACTTTACAGTCTTCACGAAATCTGCAGAGACCACTTGGAGTGGCAGTTATATCATCTATCCACATCGAATTATTAAGTTGGGTCAATAGCTTGTGAAAAATTATTTTCAGGAAGTTATTTTCAGTCATATTTTCACTGATATCATAAAATGTTGCTTCGTACTGATGGAAAAAGTTCATGCTAGTTGTTCCATTGTTTTCAAAGGGCTTTGTAACATTGTATTTACTACGTGACGTCACATGAACGCATTGTCCCTTCCTTCTGAATGAGGGGCTGTGGGTTAGCCTAGTGGTTAAAGCGTTCGCTCGTCACGCCGAAGGCCCGGGTTCGATTCCCACATGGGTACACTTTGTGATGCCCATTTCTGGTGTCCCCTGCCGTGATATTGCTGGAATATTGCTAAAAACGGCGTAAAACCATACTCGGCCAGTCAGTCAGTCTTTCTGAATGAAGATGATGTCATCCAATGTTCTTGGGTCACAAACTACCAAAGTGGATCTGACTGAGCTGATGTCTCAATGCTTTGAATAAAACTAATAAAAGACTGAAAAATATTGAGAATACAGCCTCAGAATGAATTAGGGATTATTGGTCCTTCACAATTTTTTGTTAAACGGCCTGCCAAGGTGCTTAACTTAAAAAATTCACTCACAGGCAAAAATTCACATGCCCTTGTATCTAGTATGTTATTGTTACCTCTGTAAGCATGTAAGTATGTATAAAACACAGGTATCGGAAGTTTATGTAGCAATACTCGTGGAGTTATAGTTGCACTTTAGAGACGGTGGCAAATGTTCAATTACGACAGGCATTGCTCTGAGACAAAGGTTTGCATGTGTTACACCTGTGATGGGAACAAGTACGGGTTATGTACATTTCAATACAAATATGGAACAACTGATCGATCTACAAACACAAGACAGTTCACACCATTTTCTTAGACACCTGTGAAAAAAAATAAAGTTGATTATTTAAAAATGTATTTCAAATGATAAATTATTTACAATCTTCATTCGAAATTTTATTCGTGTCGCAGAGAAGATAATGTTCAATGTTGGGGTTTATTTAAAACAGCACTGTAATAGTATATAATGGTCTTTCCCCTCACATAACTTGAATGTTGTAGAGTGAAGTGTTAAACAATATGAAAGAAACCATAAGTATTGAAGTATAGATATGCATCATGTATCATCAATGATGCGAAAAATAGCAGCATGGTTATCCTAGAACAGTTGATTGATTTTAGGTATTGCTCTTTTAAATTCTATGACATGTATAACTGATAGTTGACTGTTTTGTAAATTTCAGTTTGAACTGGTGAAAGGTGAAAAATTATGGATGCCTTTATTATTATTATTCTTTATTATGAGGATATCGTGTTCCTCGTAATAGATAAGTTGACATCCATAAAGTTTCACCTTTTTTATGTGTGTCACTTCTAAAATGTTGTTCGAAGACGATACATAATCAATAATTATTATCATACAAACACAATTTCCCCAGAGGATTATCATTCACACTTCAGTTGAAATGTTGAAAACGAATAATGGCCTCTGGCATGATGTTTTCTCAAGTTAAACTGACCGCGTGCTGAGTTGTTTCGCTAAGCTCACATTTACCTCTGACAGTAATTGTTTAGAACAACTGTCCGTCGGAACAACAACCGTGTGATTTCCACACCTTGGCTAATCCGTTAGTTCTAGTGGACGGTGCACGAAATCGGCCAGCTTGGACCATCTGATTGCATTTCAAAAGTCTATTTTAGGGTGAACAGGGATATTGGAGGGATAAATTAATTGTGAATATGCAAAATGCTCAACCTTTTACTACTTATCTACAGCGTGTTTTTGTTAGAGCCGATCGAATTATGCCTTCAAATGTAAACAGTTCAATATGCTGTGTGTATAGCCTTTGACCCCTGTTGCAAGAGTGGACTGGCCCACGGAATGAGGTTGCCAGTTGCGCTATAAATAGTTACAATACTCTCCGATAGAACTGCGAGAAAGCAGGCCAAATAGAGACACAAAATGACTTCCGATGTACAAACGAAACTGAACGAAGCTGAGAGGGCGTTTCGGAAGGCATGTGAACAGATTGTACAACTAAATAGACGACTAGATGAAATGGCGAAACGATACGACAAGGCTAGCAAGGAAAATCACCGGTCATTTCGCTACTCGTTGAGACTGCGCATGGCGGTGACGGAGGGTGTGCGGAATATGTACTACGAATATGCATCGAACAAAGCAGATGAAATAACAACATTACGGTGTCAAGTGTTACATGACTCTGAAATGGGATCTAGTGACGATGAAAATAGTGATTATGCTATGGACGATGACGAGGATGAGGACGATGAACATGGAATTGATCTACTAGACGACGAGGAAATGGAGGACGAAGCGAATCCTGCCTCTGTTGTTGAACAAGGGTGTTGAGTGGATTATGAACAGTCGTCATGAGAGACGATGGCATATGAGTCGCGCGGGGGATCGCTAGTCCGTCCTCGACCGTGTATTCATAAGGGAATTGAACCTTACAACCCAGATTGGATATTCGTAGAGGTGTGTTCCTTTGTGATTCGGAAGGAAAAGGGGTGAAGTTCGTGTGAAGTGAGTTGCCAGACTGGGAGCAGCCATTTTCCCTCGCAACTTTGAATGAATGAACGAGGAAGCCGCTAAGATAGTGGGAACACCGGCGTGCTTGAGTGATTCAAGGGAAGTAGGAAAACGACCACGAGCAAAATTAGTTTTAATATCGGATGGTGCGAAGTTTAATCTATAAGGACAAACGAAGCCATACTGATACCGAGTGAGAGAAAGCGTGTAGCAGTGAACAGTGTTAAAAACAAAGCAAACGGATGTAATACCGTGAACGCTGGTCTTGTAGTATCTGTGCTATGACATATATATTGTTAGAAAACTTTTAAACTGGCCGAAATAAACTTTATTTGATATTGTTATCAGTCATCTCCGATTGGCTTGTTATTTGTGTGATTGTGAATGAAATACTTATATCACATATGTACATAGACGTAAATTATCATGAGGAAATCTTGACATGTGTCTGTCACAATGTAATCATTTTGTCAAAATACAATATATTGAATCCACTGTGTTTTTAGATGTTTATTTTCCCAGACAAGTCTGCAGATTCCCATCATTGTTGATGTTTTGCGAAAATAAGTATGGTAATAATTGTGGGCAATATGCTCCTTGTCATAACCTAATGTGAAAATTCAAGAAGCCATCACCCACACATGCCCTTTTAAAATGTTAAAGTTCCAATTTGATCAAATTCAGTACTATTTCAATTTAGTTTCTTTGGACACCTTCGAAGGCAAGGTTATAAGGCATTATAGTATCTGCATGGCCATGCCTTTAGACAGTATATAGTGAACTAGTTTGAGAGAACATTCGTAAGTAAAAATATGTGCGGAGCAAAATTATTGGCGCAAAAATACTAAAGATCTTTCAGTGCATGTTTGTGTATTCAAATTACATTATGTATTAATATTGATTTAGGTTTTTCTGGAGTCCATGAACATTGTAGCTGTATTGTTTGAATCTAGGGACTTGTCATTCATTGAGTTGTGACAAGGATGCCTTAATTTCAAACATATTTCTTGAAAAGTGTTCTGTATCCTACTCCTTGCACACTGAGTTCACAGGTTGGCTATATCTTGCGATAACCCATGATGACATCACAGCATACTTGTATAATGATACTGTATAGGGCATTATTGATATATATATATATATATATACCACATTGTATACAAACCTACCGACCTTGGAAGGGTAGACTATATTCTAGTTATATAGGCCCGGCATTCAATGTCAAGGAATAGGTGATGCAGCATGTATACTGTTGAACATTTTCTTTCTTCAACCTGAGCATGGATTACTGTTCATTGTGTGTCTGTGATATTTATAGAAAGTTGTTTGTCAGTTGTCACCACTGCTAAGAGTGACCCACTTAAACATAACTTTTGAAGTATACTTCTTGTGTTTAATTTTTGCAGCCTGTCAGTTTTATTTGATGGCACCATTATTTGGGGAAATCTTTGTTAAATGTTCATAAGTCGAATGCCAGGTTGAAAGAACTGCATACTTTATGTCTAAATGTCAAGATGGTCAAGAGGTTAATGTGTTCAGAAATACTGCCAGTCAGTAGGTCGGGACATTCTCTTCCCACAGAGGTTACTTGTCATATCTTCCTGTGAACCTCTGTTCTAATACGGCCATATTTCCCGGTTTTCGTAAAATCCCCTAGCGGCAAAAAATCGCAACACGAATTATCTCCCTTCTTTTTATCCAATCAGAACACTTGTTACGTCGACTTAGATCCAGCTTGACTAATACCAACAAATGTGGGGCGACAAATGTCCCTCATCAGCAGGGAATTGTGTTGATGTGACACACAAGACATTTTATGGCTAGCTTGTCCGTTGTCGACGAGGGCGATGGAGATGCCGTGGATCCGCCATTACATGACTGAGTTCTGTCTAGAAGAAACGTTTGCGCATCGCGCAGGGGAAGAGGTTCTAGTTTTCCCGAAGCATACGGAAATTACCGAGGCCTTGCGAATGATCACTTTTGAAACAACATCGCTGATTGCACAACTAAATCTGATTGCAACCAATAACGAATCCTGAACACTCGCACCATGAAAGGGCCGTATTAGAACAGAGGTTCGTAGGAAGATATGACAAGTAACCTCTGTGGGAAGAGAATGTAGGTTGGGGATGTCACTTGAAAAGTTATGCATGTGGCATGATTAATGTTACTCCACTATGACATCACAGCTATGGGCCAGTTGTCTTTCAATCACATCCTTCCCTGTTGTGGCATGATTAATGTTACTCCACTATGCCATCACAACTATGGGCCAGTTGTCTTTCAATCACATCCTTCTCTGTTGTGGCATCGATGAAATGTTTGAAAACGTGTTTTAAAGTCAAACTTGAAAGGTTGTCTTAAAATGAGTTAATTTAGTTTTACGCCGCACTCTGTAGTATTCCAGCTATATGGCGGCAGTCTGTAAATAAGTCTTAAAATGAAATCATTTGTGTAAGGGTTGAACAAGTGGAAACCTATGTCAACTTACTAATCTCCTTCAAGATACTGTTTGATAAATGGGTGGTGGGGTAGCCTAGTGGTTAAAGCGTTCGCTTGTCATGCCAAAGACCCAGGTTCGATTCCCCAAATGGGTACAATGTGTGAAGCCCATTTCTGGTGTCCCCTGCCGTGATATTGCTGGAATATTGCTAAAAGTACTAAAGTACTAAAACTAAACACACTCAATGTTTGATAAAACACAAATGCATCTCCTATATGGATGCCAGTTTTAACTAACAAAACATGCTATCACTTCATATACTTTATGCACCTGAATGAAGATGTTTTCATATTTGTCTCTTGGCAGTAGAACATATATTTGCAGACATTAACTGTTAGTGATTGTTGCATGACTGAGAGTGTATGTTGCAATCAGGCTGGTTGGAAAATGGGATTTGAAGCCCATAAATTAAATGAACTATTCTCTGTGCTGTCATAATTTTCTTGATCACATTTTCAAACTATTCCAATAAAGTGAAATGGATACATTGTTACTAGCAAGTTTGATCTGCTAACTAGGAAGTGTCTACTTTCATGTAAGCATTCGGAGAGAAAGATTTGGAAAATGATTACATTTATATTTTACGATGGTGATAAAAATTGTGTTTTCTGTGTTGAACTTGACGGGTTTATTGTGTATAAGGTTGGGGAAAATTTGTCGAAGTACTGTTCTTGTTTTTGAGTATGTTATATTTGAGTCTGTAAGGAATGTTACTCGGTGGTTGGTAGTTGTACTATCGCTAGTAGCATTAGTTTCTACACCAGCTGTCTATCACAATCACCACTCACATGCCAACATACAAGATATACCTGAAAGTACTGCTTAATCTCATATCTGTCATGTGATGTTTCAGTGATAAATTAAGATATTTCTTTTGCATTGAGAAATGTAGGATATTGGCTTAGCCTTGTAAAGCATAAGATATTTGTTTCGTGTTCATTAGCGTTCAATATTCCTTTATTTCTTTAGTGTTAATGAATGAGTGAATTTACTTTTACGCCGCACTCAACACTATTCCAGTTTCATGGCGACGGTCTGTAAATAATCGAGTCTGGACCAGACATTTCAGTGATCAACAGCACGAGCATCGATCTGCGTAATTGGGATAGTGTTAGCGAGCATGCAAGAGCGGTGGGGTAGCCTAGAGGTTAAAACGTTCGCATACTAACACGCCAAAGTCCCAGGTTCGATTCCCCACATAGGTACAATGTCTGAAGGCCAGTTCTGTTGTCCAACGCTGTGATATTGTTTGAATAATGTGAAAAGTGGCGTAAAACTAAACTCACTGATAAGCATTCACTATTCCTTGTGTGTTGAAAAACATAAAATATCCCTTAGCATTGAGAAGCGTCATAAGATCAGCTTTGGGCATTAATGTGTATCAAAAGATATTCATGTCTGTGTAAGTCCACATTATATGACAGGCCTAAGCTTGTAATACCACCCAGTGGTTCAAGCACATTACAATTCCTTATAATACAGAGCCAATGGCACATATAATATGATAGTTCCATGGCAGAACCAATTTCTTGTTCCCTCCATGTGTCCTGAGGAAATATGCACAGTTTTTTTCATGACATAGGGTAACGGTGTTTCATGTGGGGTTACATCAAGGATGTCTATTGAATATCTTGAACAGAATGAAATTGTGGAGGGAAGCTTACTTCTACAGTTTATAATGACACTTGATGCAGCAGTGCATGCTTGGGTACATTGATTACTTCCCGGTGACTACTTAGTAATTAAACACAACCAGTTTCTCTACTAAGTGTCCTGTGCCAGCTTGATGGTGTATGAGCCTTGTATCAACCCTGAGGCAGCTTGTAGGTCAACAGTTGACTCCGTGCAATGAGAATGGTGACAGTATTGGTGTTACTGGTGGGCAATTACATTCGCACAAGCTATCAGTAATCAAATTCTCTGTACAAAGGTATAGGTGAACTGCGTATCTGCGTAAATTACACAAATATTTATGTGAAAACCCAGTTCCTATTAAATCTATTGCGTGCAAGAACGCGACAATTTTTGATCTTGCATGCATACACACACAAACATGTCAAATCTTAGCTTGCGTACCGTTGGATGGATAAAATAACTGAGGTATGTTGAGAGGTTCTATTTCAACACATGAACTTAGCAACTTGCAGTCTTTCTTATCATTTCTCATATTACAGATCAAAATATAGATAACAAACACAAAAAACAGCATTTAAATTTTATTATATTTTTACAATTAATGGAAAATGGCAAGTACCCAATTGAGTTTGAGTGAGGTGGGTACAATTTATTTGGTTACTCAAAGGAAAATTAGGATACCCAGTTGAGATGAACACAAGCGAGTACATAACTCAATGACCCAAAAGGTTATCTGTAGCTCTGTCTGAATGTTTTTTGTTTCAGTTCAAATGATGAAATGTTTGGTTTGTTGTTTAACGAACTCAGCAATATTCCAGCTATATGACAGTGGTCTGTAAATACTCGAGTCTGGATGTGAAATGAATATCAGTGTTTGAGAAAGTCTGCACCTTTCACCAGACCAAAGCCATAGTCTAGTTAAATTCTGTTCGGAATGCTATTACACAGATGATAATAATCCAATATAACAGCAATAAATTCTACTGAAAATTTGGCTAAAAGCCATGGTCAGGCTAGTAGACTAGTCTCATTAAATTTTGGCACAGACTGTAAGGTCCATTTTCAAAAGTAGGTATAAGTCTGAGCAGGAAAGAAACTTTGAAAATCCAGATGAATAATAATTGCCTTGATAGTCAGATTTCGTCTCAGACAGACATGATAAGGTCTGAGGATTCTATCCTTGTATATGTTTTTTGAATAGGTTACACAGATATGAAAGTAAGTAGATACTGTTTTCCATGTGACCTCTTGATATGTAGGGGTGGTGGGGTAGCCAAGTGGTTAAAGCGTTCGCTTGTCACTCCGAAGGCCCGGGGTTCGATTCCCCACATGGGCACAATGTGTTAAGCCCATTTCTGGTGTCCCCCGCCGTGATATTGCTGGAATATTGCTAAAAGCGGCGTAAAACTAAACTCAGTCAGTCAGTCTTGATATGGAGGAGTGGTGGGGTAGCCAAGTGATTAAAGCGTTCGCTTGTCAAGCCAAAGACCCGGGTTCTATTCCCCACATGCAGTGTTCACGAATGGTGTTTCAAAGTCACAGGACATTGGGTCCTGTAAGTTTCAGATGTCTGTCTGACCCATTGAAAATGCACAGGACCCATGGAATAAAATTATACACACATTTCAGATTTAATATTTCTTATAATTGACATTGAAATTATTAACAAACATAAGATTTATAAACAGCAAACAAGTGTCACATGTCACATATAACAACTTCAGTCAAAGTCATTGTGAAATATACAGTCAGACATTGGGGCCGGCAGGTGGTAGACTTCTGTCTGACCGTTGGCGAATCTGCCGGATTTGTCAGAGGGTCAGACGCTATTCGTGAACACTGCACATGGGTACAATGTGTGTCGCCCATTTCTGGTGTTCCCCCGACATAATATTGCTGGAATATTGCTAAAGGCAGCGTAAAACTAAACTCCCTCACTCACTCTTAATGTGAAAACAGTTTAAATCTTCTTCTTTTTTTTTTATAAAGTTTCATGACGGTGCTTTAAAAGAAATATGATATGAATGTGAGCAATTTTGATGATCAAGAGAACAAGAAATTTAATTAAGGAGGAGTAACCAATACTTCTGTATGTGCAGACATTATGATCAAGATAATGGCAGTCTGTTAGCTGTATGTTAGTATATGAGACACACATTAGCCTTTGAAAGCTGGATCAGTTCATCTCTCACTGGTGGTGATGGGGTTTTTAACCTTTGTCTTTTCATGCTGAAGGCGGAGATTGGATTACTTGCTTTTGTTGTTGGAGAAACCCAACAGCTTTTAAGTACCACTTCCTTGTAGAGTTCTGTGTCAGAAGCATCATCATACAGTGGCTTGTGTTCTCATGTGGCTTTGTCTCATTGTACATTGTGTAGGCGAAGGTCATTCTCAGTGTTTTAACTACTGGAACCTGTCCGTAGGATTTAATTGGGTGGTGGTGTAACCCAGTTGTTAATGCGTCTGCTCGCCACGCTGAAGACCTAGGTTCAATTCCCCACATGGGTACAATGTGTGAAGCCCATTTCTGGCGTTCCCCGCCATGATATTGCTGGTATATTGCTAAAAGTGGCGTAAAACTAAATTCACTCACTCACTCAGTATTATTTAGCTCATCAAGGCTTGTACATCAAAGCTTGTTCATCCACCGTGATGATTCTGAAGCTATTTCAGTATTGATATTTTGTTCGACAAAAAGCTACGACCAAACAGGAATTTGGTCACATTCCAGCTTGTAAATGATGACACAGAAACAGCAGAACTCTTCACTGACACTGTTCCTTGAGAAATGCATCGTCTGGATCTCCTTTGCTGTCTTTCTTGTACACCTGCAATAACCCCTGGATCCATTCCTGTGGTTCTTGCAATCCCAAATTACCTGCCCTTGATTTCCTTTTTGCCAGTTTGATTGGCTATGCTACAGCATTGAACAGACCAATCAGAGAGTATGTTACAGACCAGCCTTGGAAGTCAATACTGAAAAAATGACATGCAAAGGTAATCTCTCAAAGGTCTTTTTAATGGAAAGGTAGTCTTCATACCCATTAAAGTTGATGTTGGCTTTTGGTTTTAGGCAATACAAATTACCTCCTTTGCACTTCCCATGCGCCAACACAAAATGTGAATAAAACAAGGATGAGTATTTTGTGATAGTAAGAAGTGCAAGAATAGATCCACAGCTCAGGTTTGTGGAAAAGCTTTCCTTCGGGAGCAATGCGATCTTCAATGTTATGATTTAACCCAAATACTTATGTAGTATTATTGCTGAATAGATGGAATTATCTCAAAATCGTCCACTATTTTCAAAGGAGTGAGTGAGTGAGTTTAGTTTTACGCCGCACTCAGCAATATTCCGGCTATATGGCGGCGGTCTGTAAATAATCGAGTCTGGACCAGACAGTCCAGTGATCAACAGCATGAGCATCGATCTGCGCAATTGGGAACCGATGACATGTGTCAACCAAGTCAGCGAAACTGACCACCCAATCCCGTTAGTCGCCTCTTACGACAAGATAGTCGCCTTTTTATGGCAAGCACATGGGTTGCTGAAGACCTATTCTACCCCGGATCTTCACGGGTCATTTTCAAAGGAAAGTGCAGGCCACTGACAAAGAGTTTCTGCTGCCTATGGATGGGACGTCAGTCATTCCTGTATGCCATTATAGCTAAAATACATACTAAAATAAAGAAACATGACGTCTGGCTACTGGAATGGCTCTGGCGATGCAGTGAGCACCTCACAAGTCTGCTGATGATAATATATTGGGGGTTGATGTCCCCTGCATAAATTCAGGAGACATAGTAGCAGCTTAGATGAGTTGGCACACAGCATATTGCAGATGGACGTAAAGCAAACACTAAGTGCAGGGTTTGGGCTGTAGTCTCAGACTCTGTCCAGCCCTGCAGGTACATGATTTATTCACTGTCAGTCTTGTTTCAAATACTCCCAAATCAGTGTCCATCGAACTCCTACGATTCATTCATGATGCGGGTTTGGTTTATTAAGTGAGTGGTTTAATGTTTTAGCAATAATCAAGCAGTATGGTGTGTAACTCTAGAAATGGGTTGTACACTTTGCACCCACATGGGTAATCGAACCTGCGCCTTTGGTGGAACAAGCAAACACTTCAACCACGAGGCTACCCACCTTCCTGGTTTGGTTTATATAGAGGACCGCCTCCATGATGTAGTGGATGAAGCATGTGTCCAGAGAGGGAAGCATCCGGGTGTGATCTCCAGGATTTGTCATGTCCAACAATATTAAAGATGGTACTTGTGACACTGCTGATGTTGGGCGTTGTGGGGTTACAAGGAAGACAGGCTCCCAGGGAGTCGGTATGATGTGTGTGAATTGGTTATACATGTTACATGGCGGAAGTATCCCTGTCAGCTAGTACTTGAGAAACAGAATACGTCAGGAATGGTATACAATCTCCACTACCACGACACACCACACATCACACATCACATCACATCACATCACATCACATCACATCACATCACATCACATCACAACACAACACACCACAACACACCACTTGACACACAGCAAGATGCAGTTACCGTCAGTGTGCTTGTGTTTTCATCTTGAAGATGCAATGCTACCATCAATATGATTTTGTTCCAGGCCTGAGCAAGTCAAGGGCATCATCAGTGGGGGACTTGGGGGACATTGAGGCCGGGGATCGAGTCATTGTTGCTGGACAGAGGAAAGGCACAGTCAGATTTGCTGGAGACACCAAATTTGCCCCAGGTATTTTATAGTTGAGGAATGTACAAGACCGAACACTGTTGTGAGTCTATAACAGCTATTGATCATGTCATATTGAGTCTCTCCTGACATTTACAAGTTCCCAAGGCAGTAGGTTACATTATGTACTTGTAGGCTTTTGTACTGACAACAATTCCATCAGTTTTTCTAAATTCACCACTTTGCCTTTACATGTCTGTTCCATTGCTTTTGACAGTCTTGTCGGTCCAGTTAAAAGGATTCCAAACCACCAGTTTGAAGCCTGTTTTAGTCTCATAAAGTATCAAACTTAGGGAAACTGACAACCATGACTCATTGGCATTGAGAGTTATCAGTTCAACAGTAATCTGATCTGTATGTGAACTCTCTGCTGTCTCTGTCTACAGGTGTGTGGTATGGGATTGAGTTGGACAAGCCGGCAGGCAAGAACGATGGCTGTGTTAACGGAGTCCGCTATTTCACCTGCAAGCCCAAGTTCGGTGTGTTTGCCCCGCTGTCAAGGATACAAAAGTAAGAGTCTGAAATCTGATGATGTAATGTAATAACACATTAAAGGAAAATTACGAAAAACAAATTACCCACCAAAATGAACTTTTCTCTGAAGTATGTATGGATATTAGTGGTGGTCCGATTAATTGAAATACTCGAAGATTGGTCGCAGTGACCAAACGACCAAGCAATCGATCACATTTTCTCATAATCGAACACAAACAATTTTGGAACTACTGTTTTAGTGTTTGAAACACTTGACAATGGAACATATCATAGAAGTTGTCAGTGCCCGGAAACATGTTTAATTCTTAGTAAACTCACTTCACTTACTGAAGTCATGACTGAATATTTCTTAAAGACTCCATAAAGTTTATGTTAATGATATATTAGTCATCACCTTAAAGTTGCATCATTTTGCATTGGATGTGACATTTGCAAATGCATTATGCAAGTTTCTAACTAAAAACAAAACGAAAGAAAAATACCAAAGAAAAAAAAAAACCTAGACAAAAAAACCCAAAACAACAACAAAAACCCCAACAACAGACAACCATGTTATGCTTATCTGCAAGGTCAACTTGAATAGGAATATCTGAAAAATGACGCTAATCAATTCTTTTCGATGATCGGTCGGTCGTTGGTAGTAAACCAATCATCAATTGTGAGATTTCATCCAATTCCCAACACTAATTGATATTATCTTGTAAAGTGGAAGAAAGGACCAGTTTGTCTAGATTGTTTGACTCATTGCCTTGTACAGACGTTTGTGGTGTGTTCCAGACTTGGTGATCGCCGGTTTGACTCGGATGAGTCCCTGGACACCATCAGCTGGGGAGCAGTGTCCGAGAGGCTGGACAGGAAGATGACCGGTGAGGAATCACTTTGATTTCGATTTGAATTGTTTCATCTACAGGAGTGTTGTGTAGCATATCATTAGGATCTAATTCTTGTTGTGTTGAAACAGTGAAACTCAGTATCTGTGAATACTAATTATATATAACTCATCAGTGGAAGATTAGGTATGACTTTTGGGCTTTAGTTATGAGTATGTCCACTAACTGAGAACCATGTATTGTATTTCCAGCACCTACTGTAGCTAGTCTGCTGAATTCCACACCGGTTAAATCCTCGCCGAAAACGTAAGTTTACATCCTGTAGTGACGTAGAAAAGGTTCCAAGCAAAAGAAGCTGAACTATTCTTCCTGTCTTGATAGCATTCAGGAAATCCACCTCTCAAGTTTACAGGTTTTACATGATGTTCACTTATTTATTGAACAATAAATTGAAAAGACAAAAAATTTAGGTTTGAAGTTTCATTGGATCATCAATGTATAGGAACACATATTTTCACATGATTCCCCACAATTGTGCAATTTTGAAGTTTTTATAACCATTGCCTTGCTATGTGTACAGTTGACAACATATCTGAAGCCCAAGGCTGTATGTGAGCTGTGTTTGTGTTGCAGGCCCGAGGTCCAGTATGAATATCCTGCGTACCCCTGGGTCCAGTTCCAACCTGAAGCTAGAGCCGGGCATCAGTGTCCTGTGTAACAATGAGATGGGTTAGTAACTGTTTCCAGCCTGGTGTTATACCTGGCCTCCTACTTGGTGTTGAAGCTGTACTCGTATCTGGCCTTGAGACCTGACTTGTACCTGATCTTGTACCTGGCCTTGTACCTCTACCTGATTCTTTTGGACATGTCTTGACCATGTTAATTTGTCAGTTACCAGTGATCAGAGAACTGTCAAATTAAATATGTAAGTACTGCCAATCCTTTTTGAAAAATACATCAATATTCGATTTCATTGAACATGAATAACCTGAAATCTCCATTTCAGGTGTTGTGCGGTACGTGGGGCCGACAGACTTCGGTGAGGGGGTGTGGCTGGGCGTGGAACTGCGGACAGCCAAGGGGAAGAACGACGGCAGTGTACGGGGAAAGAGATACTTTACATGTAAACCCGACCATGGGCTTATTGTGAGGCCAAGCAAGGTGTTTGTACGAGGAATAAACGGAGCAAAACTAATGACTGACAGCCATTCTCCACCAGATCTGACAAAGCACAATGGTGATCATCGAGTAATTGGGGACAATCGCATGAACGGAGAAACTAGCCATCACAGTCATTAGGAGATGGATAGGACTGGATATGGAATACTGGCTACAACAAGTTTATCTGCAGCAAAGTCCCAAGAATTCATCAGGTGGCTTGATACATCTAAATACTGCATATGTACACTTTCAATATGGCTGCTCTGTTTCTGTGAAGCGCAGACAGAAAGTTCAGTTTTTAGCTGAACTTTTCTGAGTTTTCATGAATCCGGTGTCTGCTTTTACGCTAAAATTCTAAGGGAGCAGTGCAGAATATTTAAGCAGGATTTAAAAAATGTATAAAAATCCCACACAGCTTAAACCCATCTCAAAATGTCTGACTGTGAAACTGTCTGCAAGCACACCCTGACTCATTTGTATTACTGACAGCTCCCTACAGCACACATCTAGTGAATCCTATTTCCCTGTGATTTGTATAGCTGTGATGCAGTAGAGCTTTCAAGTACCTGGTATCCCAAGCTGACAGTTGTATAACTTGAGGCATTGACACAATGAAGATGCTGTTAAGGATCTGACTTGAACTTGGAACCTGAAAATTGGGATTTAGCCTGCTTAAAATGTGCAAATCAGTACCCCTAAATAATGCAATTTACATAGGACTTATCTTCTTCTTATCCTCTCTTAGCAATGTACTCATGACCTTGTGGGAAGGTTTTGACTCATTTTTCAAGTGAACAATATCTCTGAGAGTAATGCCTTCAAAAACCATCATCTGGTGCCGATGACTTTAAGACACTTTATCGTGTTTATACAGGGTATGAGTTGATGACACAAGTGTGGTCACTCATCAGCTGTTTGTATTCTCCACAACGTCCGATCAGTGTCTGATCACAACGACCTGCCACAAACTCCACCATGCATTCCGTCTGTGTGAACCACAATATCATGTCCCTAGAGGTGCTGTTTTACATAACCACACAGTGTGTCCACATTCTCTCATTGAAGATCGTACTGTGTCAGTATCAGCGGAGCTATCACTGATTACTCTGTGTATTAAATCTCCAGTTTATCATGGTAACACCATATGCCTTTCACCAGCGTAGAGCCATTCACTATCATAGTGTTGTTACCAGCTCAACTTCTCAGTTACAAACTTAAAACATAACTATTTTGACTCATAACTATATAACTAATAATAACTATATTACAACCACTTAAAGCTATACTCACTTGGAACTGTACTCGGCTGGAATTCCAGATGGGAACTGGTCCAAAGTAACTTCTGCTTGTTCTGAAAGACTACGGATACGGAATGGGTGGTAAGGCTAGATGACTGCATACAGTGTGTCATTCCACCCAAACAGTGTGTGAAGTTGCCCATCATGTCAATCACTGGATTGTCTGGTCCAGAATCGGTTATTTACATGCAGCTGTTGTAGCTGCAATACTGCTGAATGTAGCTTTAAACAACATTCGTTCAATGTTGTAAATTAGAGGTATTTTGTTTCCACGTAACCAGTCAGTTTCCTGCTTCCTTGGGATTGTCTGGCTGGTAATTGTGTGACCATTTGAACAGTAATGTAATGATCTGATACTGCGTAACTTCATCTTGGCTTAGATTGAAGTCTTTACACGGCATTTAGAAGTGAAACACATAAAGGCAAGAATATAATGAATGTCAGCGTCTTTGTTTTGAGGAATCGGTAGATGAAGGTGTAAGAATATACTTTGAAACGTCGTGTTGCTCAAAATATAGAAGCTGACATCCATAACATTCTTGCCTTTAGCTTATAATAGACTGCACATTGTATGTGTGATGGAAGGCAGTGTCCAGTGCTCAGCCTTGTTTTGTCCCAAGTCAAAATGTACCCACTGAACAATTTTCATCAGACATTACCATTCTTCTGTCTTTGTATCCAACAGCATCTGGTGGTATCTCACCTGGACCCCATGTTAACGAACTCCAGTTGGCCCTGGTCATGTGTACTAAATTCAAGTGGTCCTGATCGAGTGTACTGAATTCAAGTGGTCCTGATCGAGTGTATTGAATTCAAGTGGCCCTGATCGAGTGTACTGTATTCAAGTGGCCCTGATTGAGTGTACTGTATTCAGTAGGCTTTGAGGATGAGTCCCGAATTCAGTAGTGGAGCTGATCATGTGAACTCAGCTGGCCCTGATAATGTGTACCTAATCCAGTTTGCCCTGA
This sequence comes from Haliotis rubra, assembly GCF_003918875.1. NCBI lineage: Eukaryota > Metazoa > Mollusca > Gastropoda > Lepetellida > Haliotidae > Haliotis > Haliotis rubra. The sequence continues at coordinate 742,038 of NW_025767161.1, forward strand.
TCATGCCAAAGAATGCCTTGAATATATATAGTAATGATTTCTCATTTCGGTACCTGTTCTTTATTATAAAAATTGTGTGTCACAATTCCTCTAAAACAATGTATGACAGATAAATGGTTAGGGTTGTGAATAACAAACACAATTTGGAGAAGAGAAAATACACCAGATGACAGTTACATGTTGTTAAACAGTGATCGTATTTGTGATGCTCCTGATGTCACAGATATGCAGAGTCACATTTTCTGTTTACAGAAACTTGTAGAGTATCTTTTTCCTTTCTAGAATAAATAGCAAGGAATGACTGATCCTTGAGCCAAATTCAAATTGGCTCATATCAAAGCATTTGAGGGGCATTTTGCAGTATATCTTATCAACACAGAATATATTTAAAAAAACAGTTGCAATGCATCTATTTCTGTAGATGTGCAGCAATTCACTTGATCAAGACTTTGTATTTAACACATAAGTGAAATGATTTATCTTGCTTCTACAGTGTATATATATTACACCTTTAATGATTAGGTGTACATTTGCATCTCACCACGATAGAACTGAAATATTGTTTGTCAATGTGGGCTTCAGTCCAAAACTGGCATTATGATTCTACCGAGCAGGACAGGCCTGAGGTTATAGTGTATGTGATATATTAAAGTCTTATTTTTCATCCTTCTCTTTTAATATAAATTACCAGTTATTGCCAATGAGACACATTTTGGCATATTTTGCTAACATTTTTAACAACCATTTTAAGATATTTCATTGTAATGTAACCATGTATGTTTGAATATAAAACATATTTAAATATATATTTTTAAAATATCAGAGCAAATTTTATTGTACTGTTACTGTATATACTTTATAAGATCCTGTATACAAATTACAGGACATTAGTTTAACTGTTGAAGAAAAGGTGTAATGGATATATCTCCCACTATGAGAGAACCTCGGTAGTCTGGATCCTGTTGTTTCCAACCATTTAGATTAATACAGCTCTGGACATGTTTATGTACAGGAGTGAAATTATTCTGTACTTAAACATTATTTTGGATATTCCGTAGGGATGATTTCAACAAAAGTTCCACTTTCTGAATTATCAAGATTTCACTGTCCTTCAAGAGCTTGTGCCCTTGTCGATTGTTTGTATTAATGAGCTTAATATTTCAGCCTGCATGTATTATGTTTAATTTGTTTATGGACGTATGTGTCTCACTGGTATAGTCACAATAACAATCAGAACATTCTGTACAAGTGTTTCACTTCAGTTTTCGTTGTTTAATCGAGTCCACAGACTTTACCCCCTTCGTCTTGCTTTTGACTGATGTTATCAGTGCCATAAGTTGATATTGTCGCTGAAGTGGGTATTAATAAACTTAAGTTTAGATTAATAAGTTCTGTGTCTGACAGGCTCTGACATTGTCTATACCGCTCAAAAGAAGTTAAAGAACACTTATTTCCTTTATATGACTTTTGAACACTTGTATTTTTCTTAAATATTGTATGGATAATCAGGTTTCTGGATATCTGAAACCTTTGGTTGGTTTTATAGTTTTAGGGCGACGTGTCTGAAACCTTTGTTAATATTCTACCAAGGCATTCTGCCCAAAGGTTTTAATTGAATAGTTAAGGTTAGCTTTAGGATTTTTTTTCTAGGCTATACAGTATAGTTGTACAAACAAGTTGAGTGTTCTTTACCTGGACTAAAGTCCATTTTTTGGGGAATGATATCAAAGAGATTATTTCCTACACAAAATGATGTAGTTTTTTACTTTAATTATTCTTTATTCTGAGTAATGTTGTTAAACAATTTACACTTCTTATGTTAATGTAATGTAATGTAAATGAAGATGCTGTGATGCAAGGCTATTACTGAAATAATATCCACTTCAGCATTAAATCTCACTCACAAAGATGGTATAAATAATGGGGAAAAGTATTTTATTTCACCAAGGATCTCAATGCAATTTGATATGTATTTGTTCACCAATGTTTTGCTGTCCCGATTTGTTCACATAAGCTTCATGTGTGCATCTAGTATTTTATTGTAGCTCTGGCATCTTTTTGTTTGTATGTTGTGTTTCATGTGTTTTGTTTGAGGTAAACCCCTAAATGTTGTAATCATCTTCATCCTGGTCCCAAGTCCCAATACCCTGCCAACACACACACACACACGTTGAGGGGGCCTTGTAAGGTTGCGTCAACGACCATGCAATGTCTCCATGATGTGAGATAGCACTGCAGTAGATGCCTGAGATGTCACCCATAAAACACTGGCAGAACTATCATGATATTTTGAACCAAATATCACAAATGCAACATTGCCAATAATTTAAACTAGATATTGGATTTACTACAACCAAATAATCAATTGTTTCAGCTTCTGATTGGGAAGGTTTAAAGATTTGATGAAATACACCGGACATTAGTACTCATCAAACAATGCATATAAGGATTACCGTTTTTGAGAAATTAGATTTTAGACCTCAGTTGTTCCCGATACTCTCACTGGGTTTTGATTTCATAATCCTCTTCAAAAGACACGTATGCTCAAATGTTTTGCCATATTGGCTCATAGACCATCTGGTCATAAAAGTGCATTTTCTAACATGACATTCTGTATTAAACTGTTACAGTGACATGTGCACTGGACTACACATAATATGAATCCAAGTCACTACGTATTTATTAGATTTTCATCCCAACAGGAGGTACTTTGACACTTTATTCTGTTATTTAACATTTTGATCACCAGTTAGCATAAGTCGATATAGAGGTACAGATGCTTTTCGGTTGCTCAATACGTTTTATAAAGAGATTGTTTGGAGCAGATGGTATTGAAAAATATTCATTACTACTGGTTTCAGTACATAAGAATAATCACCAATGTCTGGTGGCGAATCTCTTCTGTGGCCGGAGATCATATCCCAATTGTTTGATGAATTATTTACAAGGTAACAGCTGCAACTGTAGGAATCGTTTTTTCTAATCCATCACAGATGTAGAAGTAGGGTAAAAGTACTTCTATTATATTTTCAGATTTTTCACTCCCTGGGGAAAGTGTTTATGACAGGTAACACCTGATTGTTATGGTAACCCACATCAACTTGCAGCGGGGCTGATGAAGGATGAAAGTCTAATAAATAATTTACCATGGCCTAATTGTTTAGTCGCTGAGGTGTTTCATATATACTGATGCAAATAAGTAAAGGAACAGATAGCAAGAAACGGTATAGATAACACAACATAGAATTCTCTCATTTTTTGTTAACATACAGGATGTCAACAGTTCTTGCTACATGTTCCCTTATTTTTTTTGACAACAGTATACATGGACAATTAATTGACTTGGTGGCAGAACTACAGAACATGCAACATAGAAACATGAGCATAATTTTGTTTACAGCACAGTTTTTAAACCATGGGCATCTTGTGCATCATTTTGTTTAACTTGTCATGTGGGCTCTTGGGGTTTATTTCAGAAGTGAAGAGTTTATTTGATCTGAATCAAACGGCTCAAGAAGCTTTCTATCACTTCTCGTATTTAATTCTTATTTCAGCTTTAAACTTATGTTATGAGGTAACACTGTCAGAATCAAACGATCAGCCTGCACTAATTTATCAAAAAAGACTTAGTTTTATGTCCGTTTTTTTCTAAATCCTGTTTACCTTGTGAATGTAGATTGCCCGTCCCCACTGTGATAATGTGACAGTCTTGCCCTCTGTATACAACTGTCCATTCTGTCTAATAAAGTGCCTTACAACTACCTGCCACTTTGTTTCATTTTCCCTTCACATATATGCCACTCTTAACAATATCACGGCAGGTACACCAGAAATGGGCTTCACACATTGTACCCATGTAGGAAATCGAAACCAGGTCTTTGGTGTGACAAGTGAACCTATGACCACTAGGCTACCCCACCGCCCCACTTTATGTACAGAACTGTGACAGAAGGTCAACGTAATCGAACAACAATATTGTGGTACTGTTTATTGTACAAAGTATGTATACAAAACGTCCTTGACCAACATCAGGAGGTGGGATGATAGATGTACTTCTAAAGAAAACATGCTAAACCTTCACATATTTTCTTTCTGTGATTTTGGTCAAAATTCTTTTGATTAAGGAATCATCAAGCTCCTACACATCACATCTCAGTCTTCAGATCTGTGTATAACAAAGAATGCATTCATCATACCAAAAGGGTACTGAATATTCTCATTCAAAACACTACATAGCAAAAGTATGTAGAACTGGTCCACAGGGAAACAACAGCACTAGACGTACATGCTAAACAAGTGCCCTGATTAACAGTGAGACAGTCGACACAGGAACAATGGCTACAACTACACGGCTTTGGGGGCTTCAACAGCAACCTCCATATTTACCCACAGGTTAGACAATACTTCAAAAGAATCTAAGGAGCAGCCATTTTTTAACATGTCTTATTTGGGATTCCACTTTTCAGTAAATTACTATTTGGGATTCTACTTTTGGGTCCCATCCTGGATTTCCAACCCACATGGATGTGATGCAACTCAAAAGACATACTAGACCTTATATCGTATTGATAAAGTGCAGGGTATGAAACTCCCAAAATTTTCAGCCAGACCACAGGGCTGGTTAGATGTAAAACCTGCCAGCCCTGACCAAACCTTACCTGCCCACAAGATATCTTCATATACATGTCTAAACTTTAACCCCAGAACGTCGGGCAGGTGAATTCGAGAGATGTGGCAGACTGTTTTAAAAATAACCCATACCGGGTGGTCGGGCAAGCAGGTATTTTCGAACGCTGTAAAGTGTAATCCCAAATACAACATATGTCACATTTGACAACTGTCCAATGGTATTGTGTCTATTTACACCCCTTCTTATCATATAACTATAGCTAATCTGTTATAGCACGACATATTAGCTATAGTAACATGACAGGTAACAGGTGGTCCTCAACTTCTTTTGAATGTTATACATAATGATCAATTTTCACTCATAAATGAACATTATCCAAATTCATGATAAACATGATAGAACATCTTCCACTACCATGATGATTTAGTTGTGAAGCAGGGTACCAATAATACATGGACAATTAAGTTATTATTTACAAAATGTTATATATACATTTGACTTATTGCAAAGAAAGACTAGCATGTATTATGCAATGGTAAAAATTTGGTCTCATTGCTATACTTCAGTTAAGAATTAAACATATGTATTTCATAGTTTTGAACAATCTCCATGGTCTATCAAACTTGTGTTTATTGAATACTGGCTTTGATAGCAGCTATATCCCTTGGGTTTGATTAACTTTCAGTTTAAATATAATTAGTTAATGTAGAAATTCATATGGTATTATCACAGGTAAAGTGTCTTCTTTAAGTGGAATATATTAGCATAGGTCTGTCTGTCATGGCTTGACAATATTACAATGTGACGTGACATCAGAAAAAACCATTCAACACCTACAAATCACCTCTAGACAGAATGTTTCATCAAGGGACATTTTATACACTGGAGAGACATTTCATGATGATCGTAAGCACACAGGCAAATGTGGTCCAGTGGAAACAGTACTCTGGTATAGAGAAATCAGTTTTAGTCGAATTACAGGAGTGAAAACTAGGGTTTCCTTCAAAATATTCAAATATGTATTGAATGTTCTAGATTTGCATCTGGAGATAATACATTTGATAGGTATTACTTGGTAAACATTCTTAGATTACCGAGACACCTGCAACAAGCAATGCAATAAAAGTATTGCAAGTGAAGGCAACAGTGAGACTATAATGTCAACAGTATTGCACATTTCCTTTCCTAGCAATCAACAGAACTGGCTGATCCAGATAGAGGGGGCTTTCTATTTCACCACACAGCTATTGAAAGCTCAACCAACCTGACACCAAGAGCCGTCTTTATGGTACTGAAACAGATTCATCAGCAACCCTACAATCATTGTCTATTTGAGCCAACACACTGAAGCAATGAATCCAGAATCTGAAACACTTGCAACCCAAAAAGGCAACATATTCAAACTGTGAACCACTTTTCACCTCAGACATCCTGTATCCGGCTCTGGTAAGCATGTTGTGACAGAATGTCAGGTCGGCAATTATGCAATGTACACCCCTTCTTATGGCTGGGGGGGATTAGATGGTTCCAGTTCAAGCAGAAACATACACTCCATTCTGCAGAAGGTAACAACAGACTGGTTTGGCTTAGCAATGACACCAATGACTAGTTCCTGTGTAAGCGAGGAGGATCAACCACATCCCTGTCCTACTCCAGCTCCTATCATCTGAGGCGATGTGTTGTGGCGTTCATACACTGAAAGTTGTAATGTCTGCAGAGTCAATGTGGATAGCAAGCTGGCCCCATCTGCTGAGGATATCTTGGTGATATCAGTTCAAATTATACAAGTCCTGTTGAGACAGAAGTCCATAGTCTATCTATCATTCCATGGTTGAGGATTTCGACTTGATCTATACGTAAAAACATGGCCAGAATGTTGAGTTGACAATGTGACCTTTTGACTACAGAATGAGGGTTGGTCAAGCCAAAAGGTCGAACTAGTCCTCTGACTAGTCTGGAGTCAGACGTGTGTGATGAAGATTCCAGGACTCCATAACTCAACACTGGGATGTATTTGCCTCTTGACGCTTCAAACGTTCCTTGGCCTCTTTGCTGAAAAGAAAAACTTCTGTGTACAACACATATAACCTCAAATATATTCAAGGAAATACTATGAAACAAACAGTGAGAAACTGTTGTGTTATGTTGTTACCAGCAATATTCAAGCTGTATCATGATAAATAGTAAAGCAACTGTCAGGCAAACAAGTGGACGACTACTTAAGTATAGTTTCAAGTCTGCATTTGTGTAAATGTATAGTTTTTACACCACTCAGCATTATTCCAACTCATGACTGCAGTCTGTATAAATTTGACTGGATCAGACAATCCAGTGATTGATATTAGCAGAAACCTACATCAGGGTGCACTGTCATAACATTTTATGAGTTCGACCACCAGATCAATTAAGTCAACTTTTACAACTAGAACCTTTTAAATCAGGTCCCCAAGGTGAGTGAGCAAGTAAGTGAGTTTAGTTTTACGCCGCTTTAGCAACATTCCAACAATATTATAGCAGTGGACCCCAGAAATGGGCTTCACACATTGTACCCATGTGGGGAATTGAACCTGGGTGTTAAGCACGGGTGAATGCATTAACCAGTAGGCTATCCCTCCGCCCTATCCCCAGGGAAAGCACGGGATGCTTGAGATCTATCCTAGAATCGCATAAGTGGAATTCAGCATTAACTTTCTGCCATATTCATTAAGCATAAACCAAAGCCCATCAGAAGTATCTGCAAATTCATTGTCCGACAAACGTGGAGTCACTCATGTTAGAAACAATCTAGTGATTAATAGTTAAAGCAAGAATCCATGCCCTTGGGTCCTACTCTAGGAGCCTAAAAGGGAATAGTGCACACTTACTTCTTGTGGCGAGATCGTTTGTTGAGAGAGACAATGTTGGAGCAGATCATTGGCTGCAGTTTTTCTTTGAAGTTGTGGTAGTTCCGCTCCAGCTCCCGTTGGTACTCCTTCTGCTCCGGGGGGATGAGCGCCTTGTTACGCTGCAGTGAGTCACTGCATCTGTCGGACATCGCAATAATATCAGCAATCTCATAAAACCACCGCGACTCCATGAGAATAGTGTAAAAGAGGAGTGGGTAGAGTTGTACATCATTTATTACATCACTGCAATCACACGACAACTTAGTGTGGGGAAAGCAGAGGTTGATCAACCAGCAATCAATACACAATCAATCAACTGAGTCAAGTGAACTAAGGACCCTAAATACCAAAGCCAATCGACACTAAAACAATATACCAATAATGGTAAACAAACCCACACTAAATTCATAGACCTGTGGAGATCTGGGTTAGAATTGATCTTCAGTAACCCATGCTTGTTATAAGAGGTGACTAACGGGATCGGGTGGTCAGGCTGGCTTGGTTGACACATGTCATTGTATCCCAAATGCATAGAACGATGTTCATGCCTTGATCACTGGATTGTCTAGCCCAAACTTGATTATTTACAGACCGCTGCCATATAGCTGGAATATTGCTGAGTGCTGTGTTAAACTAAACTCACTCATTCACTCACTTAAATGTAATTTTTAGAGTAAAATTGATATTTTATACTTATCCTGACCCCTCTTGTCTGGTGCCCCGAGTAAGGTTTGACTTACCTGAACTCGTGGCGGCGCTACCAGCTTGGGGAGGATTCCCTGTTCGTTGTACCGCATTGTTGACGGTCGTGTTTTTCACTTCCGCCGCCCTGGGGAGGCTCGGCTTCCTCGGAGCAGCTCCGGCTGCTCGGCAAGGGCCTAACTCCACCTTTTGCCCTCGCTGAAATCTTCGCGCACGCTGCACCGGACCCACGAGGAGGTTCACCGAACGCGATGCAGCAGGTGCGGGTGGTGGTCCATGAGGCCTACCTCTCCTCGGGTTCAGAGGTCGGCCCTGGAGGCGGAGGGCATGCTGGCGACGGTCGCCGCATGTCGCTGCTCCGCCAGCTTTCGGAAGTGCAGGCTCACCTCGCCAGCGACTCTTTGCGGTCTGCTGCGTCGACGGTGATGTGCGCAGTCATGGGGATGCGCCGGCTGTGGCTGTCGACGTCTAGGTACTCGGCAGCAACACAGCAGACCTTGCTGGCCCTCCCTTTCCGTCTGGGAGCGACCCTCTTTCCAGGGGCCCAGCAGGTCATACGGGAGGCTGCCGCTGCAGCTACCTCCTTCAAGGACTCTAAGGCCTTGTTGGAGCACCCGCGGGTGTCTCGCCCCCGCGCTCCCGTGCCACCTTCCTCCGCCGGGGTGCAGCCTACACCCGAGTCTGCCGGCTGGCTTCGGCCGCTTGGTAGGGGCAAGGAGCAGTCCTCGACTAGCTCCCAGCCTTTTCGCGGGCGCGGGAGGTCTGCCCCGACCTCCCGTTAACCCATCAGGCTGCCGCTCAAGCCGTGTGTCACGCCCAGTCAGCTCCGCTACTCGGGTCTACACACGCGCTCCTACCCCATATCCCAGTGGGAGGCCGCCTCTCTCTATTCCTGCCGGAATGGGAGAAGGCTACCAACAACGCTTGGGTGCTGGCCACGGTCAGCATAGGCCATATCCCACTGTGGAAGCGAGGTCCGCCCGGCTTCACCGCATACGTCGCACTCGGTGCCGCCATGTCAAGCCAGGGCGGACATATTCTTGACGACGGTTCAGGCTCTGCTGGACAAGTCCGCAATCGAAGCGCATTCCACCGGAGAGGAACAGGCGGGGATTTTATTCCACGTACTTCCTCGTCCGAAGAAAGACGGCGGGTTCCGTCCGATTCTCAACCTCAAGGGGCTGAATCGCGATGCTCAGTACCATCCTTCAAGATGGAGACACTGCGCCGGTGATCTCATCTGTTCAGCCCGGCGATTGGCTCACGCCAATCGACCTAAAGGATCGCGATTCTGCATGTACCCATACATCCATCGCTCAAGCAGTACCTTCGGGTTCTCTTTACGGACGGGATGTATTACCAATTCAGGGTGCTCCCTTCGGCATATCGACTGCCCCAAGGGTGTTCACCAAGCTCATGTTAGTCCCAGCTACCCTAGCTCGCCGCTTAGGAAGGCGTTGTTACCCTTACCTAGGCGACTGGTTGCTCGAGCACTAACACAGCCAGCGAGTCAAGATGCTACTCACACAGTGATAGACATTCTAACTTCGACTGGGGTGGATCATCAACCTCAAGAAATCCGACCTGGTACCCACCCAGGACTTGGTTTTTTGGAGCTTGATTCCAAACGAACAAGGATCTCGCTTCCTTGTAAAGCCCGACCCGGTCACCAGAGTTCGGGAGATGGTCTCTTCATTCCTCTCCCAGCCCCAGGCACCAGCACGGACTTGGCTCCGTCTACTGGGCCATATGGCGGCGACGATCTCTGTAGTGTGGCGGGCGCGGTTGAGGATGCGTCCCATACAGCAAGCTTTGGCTGGGCTGTGGACTCACATGGAGGATCTGGAGCGCAGTCTCACAGTCCCCGAGTGGTTGACACCTCACCTTCAGTGGTGGACAAATGTCGGGAATCTCACCAGGGGGTTCCCCTTGGAAATCCCGACGCCAGCTCTCACAGTTCAGACAGATGCGTCCCTCACGGGCTGGGGCGTTCTGGGCAGTCTGTCGGCTTCCGGACTCTGGTCGAAGCGAAGCTCACCTTCACATCAACGTGTTGGAACTGAGAGCTGTGCGGTTGGTATTCGGCTTCAGAGAGCATGTCCGTGGCCAGGTAGTCCGTCTTCAGTTAGACAACCAGGACGGCCATGTCGCGACATCCTGAAGCAGGGAGGCACGGTGTCCCCAGCACTCCTCCGGAAGCGTGGGACTTTCTCCTCTGGAGCGACCAGTACGATTGTCAGGTACTCCCTGTTTATCTCCGGGGCTGGAGAACGGCGAGAGCAGATGCTCTCGCCGGATCCTGGCCCGCGACGCACGGGATGCTCGACAGGCAGATATTCACAGTAATCTCCCAGTTGTGCGGTCGCTCGAGGTGGATCTGTTTTGCGTCCCGGGGGACGATCGAACACCGATGTTCTGCTCTCGGATACGGACCCAGGCGTTGGCTGCCGACGCCTTCCTGCTGGATTGGACGGGCAAAGTGCTCTGGGCGCTCCCGCCGTTACCACTCATTCCCCGTGTCCTTTCACAGCTGTCCACCCAGCCAGCTCGGCTACTTGTGCTACTGGCACCGCTTTGGCCGTCCACAGAGCTGGTTTCGGTAATTCTCAGGTTTCTGGCTCAGCCTCCTGTTCTATTACCTTTGCGACCGGACATTCTCACTCAGAACGGGCGCCCCACCCAAATCCACGGATTCAGTGGGTGGCTTGGCCTCTGTCAGGTCTAACCTCGAGGCACGCGGAATTCCTGCAGCAGTTGCAGACACAATTCTGGCTTCAGGCGGATTCGACAAACGCTCAGTACGAGGGATAGGTGGTCCCGCTATGCGCGCTGGTGTTCAGATAAAGGGATTGCAGATCCCCTTTCTCGCGGATTTAGTCCAGTATTGGAGTTTTTGCAAGCTCGTTTGGAAGAAGGCCTGGCGGCCGACCATTCAGCGCTACTCCACCGCTATTTCCACTTTTCACACCCCTGTCGATGGTGCTCTTCTGGGGCAGCACCTCTCGCTGGCGCTTTCGCCGCTGGCACGAACGGATTCGACCTGCTCTCAGGCGAACCAGTCCACCTTGGGATTTGTCGATCGTGCTCGATTGGCTGTCCGTCCCACTTTCTCACACCTATCGGCTATTTCCATTCAGTTGTTGACCTGGAAAGCTGTTTTTCTGGTGGCGGTAACATCTGGTCAAGGGTCGGCGATTTACATGCTATGTCGTCCGACCCGGCGCTGACTGTGTTTCACACGGATCGTGTCAGTATTAAGCCTCCCAGATACTTACCGACCGAAGGTCGATCACGCTTCCATGTGACAGCTCCTATCGAACTTCCTACTCTTACCCAGCCTTCCACATCGGGGACCACTCCTACGAGCACTCACCGTTGGATGTCCGTAAGGCGCTCAAAGTCTATCTCAAACGAACGCAGGGGATCCGCACGGGTACCCAGCTGTTCTGTTGTTACGGTGACGGGAAGGCTGGTCTGCCAGCGAGCAAGCAGACTTTGTCTCGCTGGCTAGTATCGTGTATTTGTGCCGCTTATCAGGCTAAGGGCAAGCCTCCCCTGAGGGGTTGAAGGCTCACTTTCGGTCAGGGCAGTAGCCGCATCAAAAGCTTTTGCATCGGCACTCCCCATTGAAGAGATCTGCTCCGCCGCTATTTGGAGCCGCCAAGCACGTTTATAACGCCATTATCAGCTCGATACGCATTCCCGTAATCGTGCAAACTTTGGTCATCGTATTGTTCTCTCCAGTGGACAGTGTCCTGCCACCCTGACCGAAAGTGAGTCTTGGTTTATTGGTTTGTTTTGACGCTACTGTACAATAAGATTCCATTATTGACATGTCTGCTAATGTGAGCTCACTCAGAGAACCTGTACCCTTTCGATTCTCACGGAGTTACTGTATCGTTAGTGAGTGGTATTTTTGTTTTCCCCCTACGGTGCTCTCATGAAAGAAGCCACTTAGTGGGTCGGATTTCGTTGATATTCGCACTACGTGCAATGTCTCATTATGCTAGAGGTCGTCTTTGAGCACAAATCCTCCCTGTCAGTTCCCCTCCCATAATGCCTCTCGCGGAAGCGAAACTGGGTCGAGTGACAGGTGAGTGTTATGGCGTCTGTTCAATTTTTTTCCATGATACGATCGCTATATTTTGAGTGTGCTTGGACAGAATTCCCTCCTCCCTGGCCTCCGGTCTTTGGGAGTCTGTGTTTATGCATAATATGTACCCCAAGGACGATCTCTCTGAAAAAGAATTAACCAAACCTGCAGAGGTTTTCAATTCTTTGAAGAGAGTAGATCCTTGGGTAGGGCCTCCCACCTCCCGCAATTCTGTTCACTGATAAGAATTCAGCAGAAGGAATGATGATACGGGTCTAGGAGCCTACCCAGTTGGTGCGCATGCGCTAAGGGAGGTAACTCCGTGAGGTAGGGTCCGTATAATAAATAAAAGAGTTTATTTATTGTACAATCTTTTTATTCAAAAAACATTGATACAACTGTCACAGGACATTTTTCAGCCGGAAAATGCATAATATGTACCCCAAGGACGACTCTCTTCAAAGAATTGAAAACCTCTGCAGGTTTGGTTAAGTTTTTTACACCACTTAGCATTATTCCAACTTCATGACTGCAGTCTGTATAAATTAGACTGGATCAGACAATCCAGTTATTGATATTAGGAGAAACCTACATCAGGGTGCACTGTCATAACATTTTACGAGTTCGACCACCAGATCTATTAAGTCAACTTTTACAACTAAAACCTTTTAAATCAGGTCCCCAGGGTGAGTGAGTGAGCAAGTAAGTGAGTTTAGTTTTACGTCGCTTATAGCAACATTCCAACAATATTATGGTGGTGGACACCAGATTTAGTGCTTTGTTACTTGCACTGGTGTAACTCAATATCACAAAGTGCAACCTAGTTATTAGTCAAAAGTGCACCATGTGCAAGTCAATTTTTGAGAAATAAATCAATAACAAATCTAAGTACGTCCGTTCATTTTTCTTCTAAACTTTGAATAGCTATGGCACTGAAACATTGCCATTTATAGACACTTCTCGGCTATGACAGCTCTTGTAAACAGGGATCATCTGCGTATCTGTGTTGCTATGATTTCATGGGTACTACGTCACGGAAATATGTTTATGTGCACCAAAACCTCTGACGTTTTAGTACACTACATTGCAACTGGAATTTGGCTTGTGCAACTAGGTTTTTATCTTAGGTTGCACCTGGTGCAAGTAGGTTAACATCCCTTAAATCGAGCCCTGCCAGAAATGGGCTTCACACATTGTACCCATGTGGGGAATTGAACCTGGGTGTTAAGCACGGGTGAATGCATTAACCAGTAGGCTACTCCACCGCCCCTATCCCCAGGGGAAAGCACGGGATGCTTGAGATCTATCCTAGAATCGCATAAGTGGAATTCAGCATTAACTTTCTGCCATATTCATTAAGCATAAACCAAAGCCCATCAGAAGTATCTGCAAATTCATTGTCCGACAAACGTGGAGTCACTCATGTTAGAAACAATCTAGTGATTAATAGTTAAAGCAAGAATCCATGCCCTTGGGTCCTACTCTAGGAGCCTAAAAGGGAATAGTGCACACTTACTTCTTGTGGCGAGATCGTTTGTTGAGAGAGACAATGTTGGAGCAGATCATTGGCTGCAGTTTTTCTTTGAAGTTGTGGTAGTTCCGCTCCAGCTCCCCGTTGGTACTCCTTCTGCTCCGGGGGGATGAGCGCCTTGTTACGCTGCAGTGAGTCACTGCATCTGTCGGACATTGCAAAAAACATCAGCAATCTCATAAAACCACCGCACTCCATGAGAATAGAGTCGTAGGAGTGGGTAGAGTTGTACATCATTTATTACATCACTGCAATCACATGACAACTTAGTGTGGATCAACCAGCAATCCATTCACAATCAATCAACTGAGTCAGGCGTGAACTAAGGACCCTAAATACCAAAGCCAATCGACACTAAAACAATATACCAATAATGGTAAACAAACCCACACTAAATTCATAGACCAGTGGAGATCTGGGTTAGAATTGATCTTCAGTAACCCATGCTTGTTATAAGAGGCGACTAACGGGATCGGGTGGTCAGGCCCACTGGCTTGGTTGACACATGTCATCGTATCCCAAATGCATAGAACGATGTTCATGCCTTGATCACTGGATTATTTACAGACCACTGCCATATAGCTGGAATATTGCCGAGTGCTGCGTTAAACTAAACTCACTCATTCACTCACTTAAATTCATCCATTTAGAACTGAAACTCCAATGTCCCTTCAGCTTATCAAACACATCAGTTACTAGGATACTGGGATATTTACCACTGACACTACAGTAATGTTATCAGTGAGTCTTACTTTTTGAGGAAGTCCTTGAAGCATAGCCGGAGCTTGTTGTGGTGTTTGCTGGGGAGTTGTGTGCCCCCTGCTACGTCTGCCAGGAACACCAGCGCCACCTCCAGGGGACCCTGTTGATGAGACAACTCTGACTTACAATCACAGGCTAGTTGTAACTTGATACTTCGCTGAATTAGCACAGGGCATGAAAACTGTCAAAGCCAGTCTCTGCCAGTTGCAGTTGAAGCAGATCCTAAATTAATTGATCTCAGCCCTGAAAGCTATGCTACAATCATAGGCTCTGAAGAATAAAAGATTAGATTTCATACATTACTGCAATGTCTGTAGTGAACAGAATGATAAGTCTATGGCCACCTCAACTCTATCACTGTGAGTAGATGGGTTCACATTTTTACTGTAATGTTCAACATAATCTCTCTTGCAAACTGAGGTTGTCATTTAGTAAATGAAACCTATTCTTGAAGGAATCTCTATTCCATGTTTGTCATATGAAGGATGTCCACCCCATCCAGTTCTACACTTCCATGGGTTAATGGTCACCCTGTGACTTCTGTACCTGTATGGTGTGGGTGTGTGATCTGTGTGTGACTTCTGTATCTGTATGGTGTGAGTGTGTGATCTGTGTGTGACTTCTGTACCTGTATGGTGTGAGTGTGTGATCTGTGTGTGACTTCTGTATCTGTATGGTGTGAGTGTGTGATCTGTGTGTGACTTCTGTATCTGTATGGTGTGAGTGTGTGATCTGTGTGTGACTTCTGTATCTGTATGGTGTGAGTGTGTGATCTGTGTGTGACTTCTGTACCTGTATGGTGTGGGTGTGTGACTTCTGTATCTGTATGGTGTGAGTGTGTGATCTGTGTGTGACTTCTGTATCTGTATGGTGTGAGTGTGTGATCTGTGTGTGACTTCTGTACCTGTATGGTGAGTGTGTGATCTGTGTGTGACTTCTGTACCTGTATGGTGTGGGTGTGTGACTTCTGTATCTGTATGGTGTGAGTGTGTGATCTGTGTGTGACTTCTGTACCTGTATGGTGTGGGTGTGTGACTTCTGTACCTGTATGGTGTGAGTGTGTGATCTGTGTGTGACTTCTGTACCTGTCTGGTGTGAGTGTGTGATCAGTGTGTGACTTCTGTACCTGTCTGGTGTGAGTGTGTGATCTGTGTGTGACTTCTGTACCTGTATGGTGAGTGTGTGATCTGTGTGTGACTTCTGTACCTGTATGGTGTGAGTGTGTGATCTGTGTGTGACTTCTGTACCTGTCTATAAGTGAATGATTTGGGCGTGTACCTGGTTTACAGTTGTCCCAATGCATCCCTGAAGCACCATCTGCAGAATCTTTAGATCAGGAGGCTCCTGGTTCAAGGCTAATGCCAGTTCACGGGTCTTCTTCTGTACATCCTCTATTGCCACCTCCACAGGTGACAGGATGATCTAGATACAGAAAACAAACACAGTGACCTCTAAGTGTGGAAACAGGATTATGAGTGACACACAAGTGTGGAAACAGGATTATGAAAGACACACAAGTGTGGAAACAGGATTATGAGAGACACACAAGTGTGGAAACAGGATTATGAGAGACACAAAGTGTGGAAACAGGATTATGAGTGACACACAAGTGTGGAAACAGGATTATGAGAGACACAAAGTGTGGAAACAGGATTATGAGAGACACAAAAGTCTGGAAACAGGATTATGAGAGACACACAAGTGTGGAAACAGGATTATCAGTGACACACAAGTGTGGAAACAGGATTATGAAAGACACACAAGTGTGGAAACAGGATTATGAGAGACACACAAGTGTTGAACAAGATTATGAGAGACACACAAGTGTAAAAACAGGATTATGAGAGACACACAAGTGTGGAAACAGGATTATGAGAGACACACAAGTGTGGAAACAGGATTATGAGAGACACAAATGTGAGGAAACTGGATTATGAGAGACACACAAGTGTGGAAACGGGATTATGAGACACACAAATGTGTGGAAACAGGATTATGAGAGACACAAATGTGTGGAAACAGGATTATGAGAGACACACAAGTGTGGAAACAGGATTATGAGAGACACACAAGTGTGGAAACAGGATTATGAGAGACACACAAGTGTGGAAACAGGATTATGAGAGACACAAATGTGTGGAAACTGGATTATGAGAGACACACAAGTGTGGAAACAGGATTATGAGACACACAAATGTGTGGAAACAGGATTATGAGAGACACAAATGTGTGGAAACAGGATTATGAGAGACACAAATGTGTGGAAACTGGATTATGAGAGACACAAATGTGTGGAAACTGGATTATGAGAGACACAAATGTGTGGAAACAGGATTATGAGAGACACACAAGTGTGGAAACAGTGAGTGAGTGAGTTTAGTTTTATGCCTCACTCCGCAATATTCCAGCCATATGGCAGCGGCTGTGGAAACAGGATTATGAGTGACACAAAAGTGTTAAGAGAGGATTAACTCGCCTCTTACATCAAGCATGGGTTGCTGAAGATCAATTCTAACCCGGATCTTCACGAGTGACAGTTAGGGGAGGAGTAGAGTATTAACCGGAGTCATGACATCCCTAATATAGGACTGTGCAATATCTGTGGTTATATCCCCTACCTGTTGCCGCTCTATGACCGTCATGCGCGTCTTGACGTAGGGGAATGTGTGGGTAGTTGTGAGGATGGTCTTCCTCTTGTACTGCTCATGAAGCTCACCGTGGGCGCGGCCGTCCAGCGTGAAGGGCGTGGCGTACATGAACCGCTCTGACAACACAAAGTAGAGACATAAGCTGGGGGCCAGTGAATGAATGGTTTTATATGTTGTAGCACAATCTCACACGTGTCAGCATCATAATCAGTGCATACTGTAACAAGCTACTTTTGTTTGTTTGTTGTTTAACACTTCATTCATATTCCAGCTATATGGCGGCGGTCTGTAAATAATCGAGACTGGACCAGACAATCCAGTGATCAACAGCATGAGCATCAATCTTTGGATACAACGAGTCAACCAAGTCAGCGAGCCTGACCACCATCGCCTCTTCTGACAAGGATGGGTTGTCGAAGAACACTTCTAACCCGGATCTTAATGGGTAACAACAAACTAATAAAGACAATAAGATCATGATGACACCATGTTATTTTTCCCCAACAGAATGGATTGCTGCCTATGTTTCACTGGATTCTAATGACTACTTTTGATGACTTACTGATCAAGTTTTATTTCAAGCTGCCTGGAGTGAATTTAATTTAAGTCACATTTGAACAATTCTGAATTTATATTATGGTTGACAGCTTAACGTTGGAGGCAAGACTGAAGTGATGCAGATGAATGATGTTTATCACACAGGAACCAAATGGTGTAGTGCAGAAAACTCCATATACAAAACCAGTGTGGAAACACACATATAGTGCAACTCTGAACAGTGTTGAACCTTAGATGACTTGTCATCATCCCTGCTCTGTATGCCACTTTAAGCAGTATTTCAGTTTTACTGCAGAATGCCAGGTGAATCATTTGCGGACATTTTCCACTTCCGTGAAGCCCTGGTGCATGGAACTCACAAACCAATATATGTTCGCAGGGAGGAGAATGGGTAGGAGTGCAAAGGTGGGTATCTTGGGGTTTGCAGGTTTAGATGATTCACAAGAATGACCCCAGTACGGTCAAATCTGTGGAAATTTTTCATCCCCGTGTTAGTCATGATCAGAGCCTCACAGCATGACTAGTGCATGCAGTCATGGTATAGCTGTAATACTGATGGGGCATTAAACAACATACACTCATGAAAGTCTGGATGGAGTATACATGTCAGCCCTGAAGCCACACTGAGCAGTGTTCCAGTCACATGAGACTTGGGAGTTTCATATATTTCCCAATTTATTAAAACAAATCCAAATCTTCTGCATGAAAGTTAGCATTCAGACCACAACATCATGTTACAACCATGTAACCGTGCTCATGTTACAACCATGTAACCGTACTCATGTTACAACTGTGCTCATGTTACAACCATGTAACCGTGCTCATGTTACAACCATGTAACCGTGCTCATGTTACAACCATGTTACAACCATGTAACCGTGCTCATGTTACAACCATGTAACCGTGCTCATGTTACAACCATGTAACCGTGCTCATGTTACAAACAAGTTTCCCCACTCACTGATGTTGTAGTTCTTGTCAAAGTAGGTGATCCTGTCCCTGAACTCATACATGTCGAAGTACGGCTCAACGTATGTGATCTGTATGTAGGCCTGCAACAATCAGCAGCACAACACCACATTGTGGGATCAAACTGTTCAGCAATACGACAATACTTCAAGTATATCCTGACAATACTTCATGCATATCCTGACAATACTTTATGTATATCCTGTAAATACTTCACATATATCCTGACAATACTTCACGTATATCCTGTCAATACTTTATGTATATCCTGACAATACTTCACATATATCCTGACAATACTTAATGTATATCCTGTAAATACTTCACACATATCTTGACAATAATGTAATTTTTGGAGTAAAATTGATATTTTATACTTATCCTGACTCATGCTCTTTTTGCTTGTCTTCTTCTTCTTGCGAACATAGTGGAACACTTGTATCTCCCTAATTGAAGCTCCCTTCAATTTAAAATCACTAATTAGTATTCACCACGAGTTACCTCCTTTCCACAAGAGCGGGAACGAGGGCGCCACCTCTACCCATGTGCCTCACTCTCTCCTCATATACTGAGCCCAACATTTGAATTTACAGGGAAATCCAAAGTGTTATTTGGGGAGGATGGGAGGGCTGACCTCATGAGTCAGGATAAGTATAAAATATCAATTTTACTCCAAAAATTACATATTTTTCCTTATCCTGACTCATGCTCTTTTTGCTTGTAGCATCCTACGGAACGGAGGTGGGAATATCTAATACTTTGGATTTTTAATAATTAGTGATTTGAACTGTGATGATTGTAATAACCCTATGGGAACTTCATAAAGGCACTGAATTGATGAATTCCTGCTGCTAACTTATCAGCTGCCATATAAAAGGTTATTACCATGTACTTATTATGATAAAGTATATATAACATTAATACAATGCTTAAGACTAATAGACTTAAGCTTGTTAATATGCTAGTATAAACTCCTTAGAGTTTGTTAGCTAAAATACTTTAAGATATAACATAGTACTAAGCTTAAGATATGATTAAACTTAAGCTAATTATATAATAGCAAACTCTTTAGAGTTTGTTAGTTAATATACTTATATGATATAGATATAATGCTGAGCTTAAGATATGAATAAGCTTTAGCTACATATATAATAGCAAAAACTCTGTAGAGTTTGTTAGCTAATATATTTTTATAATATGAGTATAGTACTGTGCTTAAGCTATAATTAACTTAAGCTACATATATAATAGCCAAACTCTGTAGAGTTTGTTAGCTAATATATTTTTATAATATGAGTATAGTACTGTGCTTAAGCTATAATTAACTTAAGCTACATATATATAATAGCCAAACTCTGTAGAGTTTGTTAGCTAATATATATTTATAATATTAGTATAGTACTGAGCTTAAGATATAATTAACTTAAGCTACATATATATAGCAAAACTCTGTAGGGTTTTGTTAGCTAATATATTTTACAATATGAGTATAGTAGTGTGCTTAAGATATAATGAACTTAAGCAACATATATAATAGCAGAACTCCGTAGAGTTTGTTAGCTAATATATTTTACAATATGAGTATAGTATTGTGCTTAAGATATTATTAACTTAAGCTACATATATAATAGCCAAAAAACTCTGTAGAGTTTATTAGCTAATATGTTTATAGTGTAACCATAGTACTAAGCTTATAGTACTGAGCTTAAGTTATGATGAAACTTAAGCTATATATATATAATAACAAAACTCCGTCGAGTTTTGTTAGCTAATACCTTTATAATGTAACCATACTGCTTAAGATATGATGAAAACTTAAGCTAATTGTATAATATGAAAACAACCCTTTAGAGTTTGTTAGCTATGATATAAACCTAGTATTGAGCTTATGAAGGAAAACTTAAGCTACATATATAATAGCAAGAACTCCGTAGAGTTTGTTAGCTAATACATGTTATAATGTAACTATAAAGCTTAAAATATGATGAAACTTAAGTTTAAATATATAATAGCAAAACCCTCTTTTAGAGTTTTGATAGCTAATATACCTATATGATATAAACATAGTACTGCGCTTAAGATATGAATAAGCTTAAGTTACATATATAATAGCTAAAACTCTGTAGAGTTTGTTAGCTAATACATGTTATAATATAACCATATTGCTTAGAAATATGATGATACTTAAGCCAAATAGCAAAAAACTCTTTAGAGTTTGTTAGCTAATCTACTTATATGATATAAACATAGTACTAAGCTTAAGATATGAATAAGCTTAAGCTACCTATATAATAGCAAAACTCCTTAGAGTTTGTTAGCCAATATATTTTAATAATATGAGTATAGTACTATGCTTAAGGTATAATTAGCTTAAGTTACCTATATAATAGTAAAACTCCGTAGAGTTTGTTAGCTTAATTAACTTAAGCTATGTATAAAATAGCCAAAAACTCTGTAGAGTTGTTAGCTGATGCATTTATCATGTAACCATAATATTACTCTTAAGATATGAATAACTTAAGGTAAATATATATAATAACAAACTCTGTAGAGTTGTTAACTTATATATTGTATGATGTAATAATCATAGTACTGTGATGATAAAAGGAACTTAAGTAAATTATATATAGCATGAAGCTATTTAGTATTGTTATAAGATAAGTAAAAATCTGTTAGATTGACTTATCTTCTCCGAGGAACTGTCAGCTGTTGTGCGAGGACCATGGGATCGAATTGGTGTATACCTGAGACGTCCTCGGTGGTGATATCTCTCAGATAATGGTTTGCAACCACCATATCGGATCTCCAGAAATAAACCCTCCAATATTTCAATCACATTTGTGTGGAACAATTGTAGAAGTTAGCGCTATAATATCATGAGTATTAAGCTCATGGAGGGTCGGAATAGGTCCATCCGCATATGCACGTAGTATGACAGTTCTGATCCAAATGGAGATATAGTACATGAGACTTCTCTCTGCGTAAGTTGATGATAGAGGAAATAATCTGTTGCATTTTTTTACTCCTGTTTGGTTTGGTGGAGATAAATTTACAGTGCTCTTGCTGGCCATCTTGATAGAATCATCGTATCATGGGGTCCAAGTATGTCATCCAGGCGTGTTCATAAACCTCACTTGTGAGGTGTTGGAGCACTATATTCATATCCCCAGGTTGGGCGTGAAATTTCCGTTTATTCTCCAAACAGAAGTTTAGTAGGTTTACTAACCATCTAGTTGTGTTAGTCGCTTGATGAAATTCAGCTGTAGTCTGAAACGCTGTGGATTTAGATCCACTTGTATCTTCGCTCCAGGTAATTAGCTCGCGAAGTCCTTGACGATGTAGGTGCACAACCAGGTGTGTCTGTCCTCGTTGAACTTTATGTAAAATCGCCTGACTGCCGATCCCTCGTCTTAACTTGACAGGGGAGGTCTCTATCTTGAAGAAAGGCAGTCTAATCATGAATGTTCAGGTTAACTGGACTGTAATGAGGCTTGCTCGTTCACTGATATATAGTTGTCACTTGTGGACGTAAGTCTTGAACTGTGAATAGAGATCGACCTCTGTGTAGGTCGTTGTCCCTCAGCGGTCCAATCAGAACAAGGCATTTTGATTCTGTATAATACCCGAGCTGTGATGTCACCGGTGTAGCGGGAAAAAACCCACCTTGAATAAATTCTTGTCGTCGTTGATATTAGCATAAACGTCGGTCTTCACCGTAGCTTCCCGAAGTTATCCGAGTGACCACGTGTTTCGAGGGTTAATGGTAACCGCGCGAAACCTCCGGTGCGAAATATCTCGCTCTGTAATTTTATGCTGGGTAGGTTATTTTCCTGGTTGTCGAAAGTAATTTCAGTTTTGAATATAATTCCGACTTCCTTATATATAAGGGTATAAACAACTTGCAAGTTGTGAGCTTGTAGACTGTATACATGAATGTATCGTCATAATTGTAGAATTAACGTTGAACTTGTTGTACATATTTCTTCTCAGAAACTTTGACGATTAAGAGTTATACTCGCTGTAACAAGGCTGCTGTTCAATTTCGATATTGAATTGTCTGCAGATATGCGTAATGGTCACGCATGTAGATAATCGTATCGTCGTCCGGGGATTGTATATTAGCAATTTATACGAATAGTTGATTTCTGTGAAGATCTATGAAATGTCGTTGACTAATAATACAGCGGCGTTCTGTGTTGTAAATAGCCTGAGCAATTATCTCGGCAGAGGCTTATAGACGGCATCTGGCATACAGTTGATAATCAACTTATGCGACGCCTTGAACGGACTGACGAAAGTAGCTATATATGACGAAAGTGGCTAGTATATGGAAACCTTGGAGGAGACTTCCTCGGTGAACGCCGAGACTTCGCGAAGTTCTCGAAGCATCCCTTCTAGATCTTCTGGGTGAAGTAGACTTGGAGCCACTTAGCCTTAGCGACCATCGCGAAGGTGTCGAAATCAAAGCCCGATTAGTATATATATATATATATATAAATATATATATGAGCTTGTTTCGTTGAACAGCCTCTGTGTTTAACAGGATGTGGGATCGCGGCGCTTGCCTAAGTATGGCCGCATGGATCATCTTATCATATTCAGAAGTCGTTTACGAAGTCTGGTGATAAGTGTCTAATTGATCGTTCTAGATCTATTTAGGCCAGCGAACATACGCCTCGTCATGGATTCAACAGAACCAATATACGATTGTAGTTCTTATACTTGATATCGATGATCAACTTGTCTATGGGTTGATCTTCTCGAGACTTGTGAGGGAACGTTGATAGTTTCGCTGAAGCTCTTGTATAGTCCCTCGATGTCCTTCTAGATGATGATGATCTGGATTCAGGTGTCCTTCGCATGCCTTCGCGAAGCTTCCTCTGCGTCCGGTCCGGGGGAACGACGATATGACCTTCGCGAAGGCTTCCGTGATGTCTGATGGTCCGAGTCCACATCTAGGGATGAAACCGCATAAGGTGATGATCTATCCTGCCTTCGCGAAGTCCTTCGCGAAGGCTGTACATCTAGGTTCTTTCCGCCTTCGCGAAGGCTGTACATCTAGGTCCTTTCCGCCGTCGCGAAGGCCTTCGCGAAGGCTGTACATCTAGGTCCTTCGTCAAGGTGGTCCGTGACTTCCTTCGCGAAGGTGACATCGCCCCTGGCTGCTACGCTGACGGGGGTGCCTCTGGGGTGCTGTCACGTTGGAGCCTTCGCGGCTCGGACCCTGCTACCGCAGATATTGGTCCTCCATGATGTTCATAATTTGTCGCATCATGTCTTCTGGGATGGTCTCTGCGACGAGGTCGCCGGTGCTTTATCTGCGGTGTTAATGGAGGGGTCCACCGGAAAATCGTCCGACATCAGTGTAGAGGCATCAGGCTGCATGGTGATCTCTGCTGATGTCGTTGTAGCTGTCCCCGGTCGTTTCTTGTGGCGACGCGTCGGGTATGATGATCAGCTGATCATCGTAGAGGTCCAGGTCATCGGCTGGAACAATCTCGGTTGAGAAAGTCCTAGTAGACTTCGTTGATTTTCCCTCAGAGGTCGACGCTGCCCTGGGTGTGCGACGCCTGGCGTTGAGTGTTGGTAATGATGGGACCCTCAGGACGATCATCCATATCTGCGTTGGTACATCAGGCTGCATGCTGATCTGTGCCGACATCGGTCAATCTTTGATGTACATCGGTATGATGACCGGCTGATCATCATACAGGCCCAAACTTCGATGGGAACGGTCTCGGTTGTTGAGATGTAGTAGAAAAACCCTCTAGTCTTCTGCTGCGACGATGGGATGTCTGGGGAAGCAGAATGCTTCTTGGAGATGGCGGACTCACGCCCCACACCTCTCCACCACTCTAGCGGAACACCACACGGGAGGGAGTCGGCCAACAGCAGTAGACTGGCGAGGGGTTCCGTATCAGTCATACTAGACTCTGCATACGCGACCTATCTGCTGTGCGTGCCAAACATAAAGTAAATATTAATAAAGAGGTAGAATTGGATAAATTAGTACCAAGAACTGCAATGTGAATATAATAAACATGGCCGCCGCATACATCATATTAAAGGTGGATCAGCAGCAGCATAAAAGCGTAATCTGCAATAGTACAGAATTTTCATCAACGTAATCCACTGAAACAAACACACGGCCCCGTGAATAAACTGTAGAAAAGCGACTAAATATCAATATATAATCGTTGAAGGATACTAGCTAAACCTCTATAGATGTCTATACGAGGTAACTAACTAAATATAATCAAAGGATATAGTGTGTCGGGAGACACAGGCGCTCTCACGTCCAGCTCACTGGGCGAAGAAGGAGAGAGTGAGGCACATGGGTAGAGGTGGTGCCCTCGTTCCCGCGCTTGTGGAAAGGAGGTAACTCGTGGTGAATACTTATTAGTGATTTTAAATTGAAGGGAGCTTCAATTAGGGAGATACAAGTGTTCCACTATGTTCGCAAGAAGAAGAAGACAAGCAAAAAGAGCATGAGTCAGGATAAGGAAAAATCTTTATGTATATCCTGACAATACTTTATGTATATCTTGTCAATACTTGACATATATCCTGACAATACTTTATGTATATCCTGACAATACTTCACATATATCCTGACAATACGTAATGTATATCCTGACAATACTTCATGTATATATCCTGACAATACTTCATGTATATCCTGACAATACTTCATGTATATCCTGACAATACTTCACATATATCCTGACAATACTTCAAGTATATCCTGGCAATAATTCACGTATATCCTGTCAATATTAGTTTTACGGTGTTTTGAAAGGTCGTACGTTACTGTAAGACCCTTGTAAATTCCATATTTCCTGAGGCGCAGGTATATCCAAATTATACACTGATATCATGATAATACGTCAGGAATACTGACTCTGAAAGCCAATCTTGACATACTTAGTCTTTTCATGACAAACCTTCAGCAGTATTGGGGCAGTATTCAGTTATGTCAGTCGGTTTTCAGTGTTGAAAGAAAGGCTTAAACACATTACTTTATATGGCCTGAAATAAATATACAGATAAGAGTGCTCTCTTGATTACCTTGGCAGGATCCAGTTTTTCCTTTTCCACGGTGTTTGAATCCTTTACAGTTGACACAACGTCATAGCCAAACCGGTCACCATAGAAACTCTACAGCAGAAAAACGGAAATATCAGCATGACTGAGTGAGTGAGTGATGCTTGATTTACAGAGTCAGAAGTATATCTACAGTAGCCTGTAGATACGGTGTCAGTATCCGACAAACCACAATAACTACAGGTGACACACAGTGACTACAGGTGACACACAGTGACTACAGGTGACACAGTGACTACATGTGACACACAGTGACTACAGGTGACTACCGGTGACTACAGGTGACACCCGGTGACTACAGGTGACACCCGGTGACTACAGGTGACACCCGGTGACTACAGGTGACACACAGTGACTACAGGTGACACACAGTGACTACAGGTGACACACAGTGACTACAGGTGACACACAGTGACTACAGGTGACACACGGTGACTACAGGTGGTGACTACAGGTGACACACAGTGACTACAGGTGACACAGTGACTACAGGTGACACACAGTGACTACAGGTGACACCCGGTGACTACAGGTGACACATGGTGACTACAGGTGACACAGTGACTACAGGTGACACCCGGTGACTACAGGTGACACAGTGACTACAGGTGACACCCGGTGACTACAGGTGACACCCGGTGACTACAGGTGACACATGGTGACTACAGGTGACACAGTGACTACAGGTGACACCCAGTGACTACAGGTGACACAGTGACTACAGGTGACACAGTGACTACAGGTGACACACAGTGACTACAGGTGACACCCGGTGACTACAGGTGACACACTGTGACTACAGGTGACACCCGGTGACTACAGGTGACACACAGTGACTACAGGTGACACACAGTGACTACAGGTGCCACAGTGACTACAGGTGACACACAGTGACTACAGGTGACACCCAGTGACTACAGGTGACACCCAGTGACTTCATGTGCCACAGTGACTACAGGTGCCACAGTGACTACAGGTGACACACAGTGACTACAGGTGACACAGTGACTACAGGTGACACACAGTGACTACAGGTGACACACTGTGACTACAGGTGACACAGTGACTACAGGTGACACACAGTGACTACAGGTGACACACAGTGACTACAGGTGACACACAGTGACTACAGGTGACAGTGACTACAGGTGACACACAGTGAGTACAGGTGACACAGTGACTACAGGTGACACACAGTGACTACAGGTGACACACAGTGACTACAGGTGACACACGGTGACTACAGGTGACACGGTGACTACAGGTGACACGGTGACTACAGGTGACAGTGACTACAGGTGACAGTGACTACAGCTGACACAGTGACTACAGGTGACACAGTGAGTACAGGTGACACACAGTGACTACAGGTGACACGGTGACTACAGGTGACAGTGACTACAGGTGACAGTGACTACAGCTGACAGTGACTACAGGTGACACAGTGAGTACAGGTGACACACAGTGACTACAGGTGACACACAGTGACTACAGGTGACACACTGTGACAACAGGTGACACACACTGACTACAGGTGACACACACACTGACTACAGGTGACACCCACCCACTATGGGTGACATACCTCAAGCCTGTGAGATATTTCTGGGAGTTTTGTGATCGCAGGTTCCTTGTAGATAAACTCCTCTCCATCCAAGTCTCCAAACAATGAGCCGTAGAACCCTACACGGAAATATGTCCCGAATATCCGCTTTCCTTCCTGAAACAGAACCACAGAGATTGTAAGAGGACCAAACAGCCATGTATCATTCAAACGTTGCAGAGAAATGTTGGACTTATAATTAACATTTTCCAAAACCTAGTTTTGGAGAAGCCGTCGTTTTCACATCCAGCTGGTTTGACGAAAGCATGACAACTCTCTCTTCTGAGTGAGTGAGTTTAGTTTTACGCCGCACTCAGCAATATTCCAGCTATATGGCGGCGGTCTGTAAATAATCGAGTCTGGACCAGACAATCCAGTGATCAACAGCATGAGCATTGATCTGCGTAATTGGGAACCGATGACATGTGTCAACCAAGTCAGCGAAACTGACCACCCGATCCCGTAAGTCGCCTCTTACGACAAGATAGTCGCCTTTTTATGGCAAGCACATGGGTTGCTGAAGACCTATTCTACCCCGGATCTTCACGGGTGAACTCTCTCTTCTGAGGCCCCATGAAGTTATATCTGTGGCATTGGAACCTACTTCTTATGGAGTGACAAGCATAGAAAGCTGGGCAATGTCTACCAGAATCCCCATGGATAGGTACGTCTGAGGTACAGGGACCTATGTTGTTGATGAATACCAACAGACAGCTCAGCGTGAGATACAGGAGAACTCTCTGCACTGGAAACACTTTGGAGAGACAAGTTTTAGAATATACTGTGTAAGGACCTCTTTGCCTTGGAATCTCTATGGATAGTTCTGGTACCTATCCCACAGGGATCTCTCTGCTCTGGAATCTGCTGAGATAGACACATATTTAACTCTGGCATCCCAGGACAAAGCTGCTTGATTCTGGAGTAAATTCAAGGAGCTCGATATGTGAGACATCGTTGAAGGACTCCCTGACAGTGCCAGCCTCCAAAACAATGATGTTGTCTGTACTCACCATTCTGATGACATTGTTGAAGGACTCCTGCAGCTTTTGGTGGATGTGGGCCAGCTTCTTGTAGTCACGGCTTGCTTCGTGGATAGGCAGCAGGATCTTGTACACCTCGTTCACAGCCTCGTACATACCAGCCTGACAACACATACATTACCGCAGGCATCATAATCAGTGAGTCAGTTTGGTTTTACGCTGCTTTTAGCAATACGTATTGCAGAAATATCATGTCGGGGGACACCAGAAATGGGCTTCACACATTGTGTCCTTGTGGGGAATTGAACCAGGGTCTTCATCGTGGCGAGTGGATGCTTTACCCATAATTAATCTTCCCTTTTATTCCACACAGTAACAGTTACAGGCACCACACAAAGCTACATGTGTGACGAGGATACTCACCATCATACACACACAGGGAGAGGTTTCACCATTGGACTCACCATTGTGAAGGAGCTAGCAGTCTGCTCCAGCAGGCCCACAAGGCCGTTCTCCGTGAAGTACTTCCCAGAACAGATACCCTCCTCGTCGGGCGACACCACATCATCCGAGATGGCACTCTCCTCCAGCACATTCCATGTTATTTTCTACAACATCACCAACAAATATCATCAGAAGATCCTCCTCAACATTTGCTCTACCTTTAGAAGAACCAACTGCAGACAACAGCATCCATTATTGTCGGCCGATCACAGTTAGAGACAATGAACGGGATATCTTCAGTTGTTTGTGGGGTTATCAATCTTATTCTTTATAACAGACACGATAATATATATCACTGTCAAGTTTCTCTCAGGCTAGTGCCTGACTTGTAAGAAGTCATACAAGTTATTTAGTGACGCACATCAAGGCAGCATAACGTCAAATGATGTCATTAACTTGCCTGGTCTGGAATGAAAATATGGTCTAGTCAACATGGAGTACATGATGACATAAATTACAAAATAGAAAAGACTTGGATCCAATAATGATAATCATACATACCAATTTCCGATTGTAAAATCTCTTACACTCAAGTCACTACACATACAGCACCTAGACACAAGGGTCTGGTTTCACAAAGTTATCTTAGTACTATGACTGTTGTAGCTCCTATACTATAACATAGATTTACGACAGTCGCAGTGCTACGATACCTGGTGAAATGGGGCCATGGCGATGGTCGCTTTACCTGGAATGCCACACAGCCTACTGGAAGGTAGGGTTTATCCTCTAGCATATTCAGGTACTCCGCCACCAGTCCCGCTGCATGCACCAGACACTGGGCTGCCTCGGCATGGTTGCTCCGCTGGCAACACAGAGGAAACATTGTAACTAATGCGAGTGTTAGTGTGTTCTGAATATCAAGTGAGCGAGTGAGTTTAGTTTTACGCCGCACTCAGTAATATTCCAGCTATATGGCGGCGGTCTGTAAACAATTGAGTCTGGACCAGACAATCCAGTGATCAACAGCATGAACATCGATCTGCGCAATTGGGAACCGATGACATGTGTCAACCAAGTCAGCAAGCCTGACCACCCGATCCCGTTAGTCACCTCTTACGACAAGCATGGGTTACTGAAGATCAATATTCTAACCCCGGACCTTCACGGGTCTGAATATCAAACACAGGAACCAAATGTGATTCTGAGAAGAGTGTAATAGTAATGCATCATACATTGTACAAGAGTCATCAGAAGATGACAAATAGCCCCGGAACCCCACACATTTGAAAGAACAAATCATCTGAGAGTTAGTCCAACTTGTTTTTTTAGACTAAGTCCAAATTCAGTGTGAAATTGTAGCCTTTCAAAATGATGCCATGCCTATCTCACAGCTGTGAGAGTTCGCAGAAAACATACTGTTGACTTTTGTCCTTATCACTGTTCATACAAGTTTTTGCATTGTAAGATTTGCAGGTGCTAGTGAGTAAATATTGTGGACATTTTTCCCACTTGATGGAATATTATTGTCTAAGGAGCCAAGAAGTTGGAACATCAATATTTATTGAGGGTTATGACAGTCTTATATCAGGAGTTGATTGAAGCTATGGAGAGTGAGTGAGAGAGTAGAGTTCGAGGCTGCTTTTAGCATTATTCTGGCAATATCATGGTGGGGGACACCAGAAATAGACTCTACACATTGTACCCAAGTTAGGAATCAAACCTGGGCCATCAGTGTGACTAGCGAAAGTCTGAACCACCTGGATACACCTCAGCTCCTTGAAGCTGTGGTATTATTAGACTGAAGCTGTGGTATTATTAGACTGAAGCTGTGACATTATTAGACTGAAGCTGTGGTATTATTAGACTGAAGCTGTGGTATTATTAGACTGAAGCTGTGGTATTATTAGACTGAAGCTGTGGTATTATTAGACTGAAGCTGTGACATTATTAGACTGAAGCTGTGGTATTATTAGACTGAAGCTGTGGTATTATTAGACTGAACCTGGCTACCCCTCAGCTCCTTGAAGCTGTGGCATTATTAGACTGAAGCTGTGGTATTATTAGACTGAAGCTGTGGCATTATTAGACTGAAGCTGTGGTATTATTAGACTGAAGCTGTGGTATTATTAGACTGAAGCTGTGGTATTATTAGACTGAAGCTGTGGTATTATTAGACTGAAGCTGTGGTATTATTAGACTGAACCTGGCTACCCCTCAGCTCCTTGAAGCTGTGGTATTATTAGACTGAAGCTGTGGTACTATTAGACTGAACCTGGCTACCCCTCAGCTCCTTGAAGCTGTGGTATTATTAGACTGAAGCTGTGGTATTATTAGACTGAAGCTGAGGTACTATTAGACTGAACCTGGCTACCCCTCAGCTCCTTGAAGCTGTGGTATTATTAGACTGAAGCTGTGGTATTATTAAACTGAAGCTGTGGTATTATTAGACTGAAGCTGTGGTATTATTTGACTGAAGCTGTGGTATTATTAGACTGAAGCTGTGGTATTATTAGACTGAAGCTGTGGTATTATTAGACTGAGGCTGTGGTATTATTAGACTGAACCTGGCTACCCCTCAGCTCCTTGAAGCTGTGGTATTATTAGACTGAGGCTGTGGTATTATTAGACTGAGGCTGTGGTATTATTAGACTGAAGCTGTGGTACTATTAGACTGAAGCTGTGGTATTATTAGACTGAAGCTGTGGTATTATTAGACTGAAGCTGTGGCATTATTAGACTGAAGCTGTGACATTATTAGACTGAAGCTGTGGTATTATTAGACTGAAGCTGTGGTATTATTAGACTGAAGCTGTGGTATTATTAGACTGAAGCTGTGGCATTATTAGACTGAAGCTGTGACATTATTAGACTGAAGCTGTGACATTATTAGACTGAAGCTGTGGCATTATTAGACTGAAGCTGTGGTATTATTAGACTGAAGCTGTGGTATTATTAGACTGAAGCTGTGACATTATTAGACTGAAGCTGTAGCATTATTAGACTGAAGCTGTGGTATTATAAGATAAAGTTAGGGAGCTGTAAACATTAGAAAGGTATGCACAAGCGAAAATCCTTTTTGAAAATAACTAAGTAAACATCACACACACATTTCACAGTTAACACTAAAGACTGTAGATGTCAGTTACATCATTCAGTGCAATAATGCAACACTAACCCTGTCTACTCCATCATCAACCAATCAGAAAACTGTAGTGAACCAATCAGCAAACAGTAGTGAACAAGGGGGCATGGCTTAAATGGTTTGGGTTTATGGAATCAAAAACAGAACAAAATGTTTCAAATGCCATGGAATCACGAGCCATATGATTTTTGCCATGTGAATGAGGTCTATCACTCTTACCTCGCTGTGTTTCTGGGCCATATTCTGGAGCCAGGTGAGTCGGAGGTCTGGGGAGGTCTGGTAACCCTTGGCAATGCGGTACATGAGGTCGAGCAGCATCTCGGGGTCATTCTGGTACTCCTTCATCTTGACAGTGTCAGACAGGATCATGTGGAGGTTGAACACGAGGTCTCGCACCTGGAAGGTGCATGCAGCATAAACAACACTGGCATCAAACACATGAAAAGCTCTGGATATTTCTTTATCAGCTTGTACATGAGAATTCACGAGGTACAACGTTCACAGTGGGATGTTCTGTTTTACAAGTTGAACAACTGTCTTCACCAGGGCCTTGATTTTCGAAGCTGTCTTAGCGCTAAGATAGTCGTAAGTTAATGTTAATGTATGGCAGCCTACGACTATCTTTAATGTATGGCACTATCTTTGGTTCTAGGTGTTAAGAGCACTTATGCTTCGAAAATCTAGGCCCTGTTCATTTTCGTTTTTCTAGTGGTGCACCAGCCCATTCAGTTCATTCTGTACACCCTACTAGTAATACATGTGACTGGTTTTCAAAATTATTGGGGCTCTAGGGCTCCATGGTCTTCTTATATTGTCGCCGTTTCCCGAGCCTCAAAATCTTTAACTTTTAACATATTGGTTATGACAAAGATCCATTAATTCAAGCCTTGACTTGGCCACCATGTGTCTGTGTGTTTCACCCACCTGCTCTGGGAAGGACGTTTCCTGAAGCTCATGGTCAAACTCTGCATATGTCAGTATGGTCTTGAGGGATTTGCGGAGGTACTCCTCATTGAAGTTCTGATTCTGTCCCACAAGTGATGACAGGGACATTGTCACCTGCATCTTCACCCGAGCAAAGTTCTGGCAGCGAGAAAATGGACAAACATAAACATACAAATGTAGAAAAGGCTGACCTCCAATTCTATTGACATTAACAAAAATTACAACAGGAACATTCCTACTGCATACATACCCATTTATCTTCTGAAAAGTATGGAATTAGAAGGATACCTTCAAACAATTTAATAATTTTCCTTTTCATTTATTAAAGAGTTCACGGAAGCAGTAAAACAAAGAAAAGAAAAAGAATGAAACATTACAGTAATATTTCAGAGGAAACACAAGGGCTATTGCCAGTGAGGTGCCTTGCAGCTCTTTACAGTTGTCTGCCATATTTACATTTCCCAGTTCGAAGTTGTGCCTCATGAGGAGGTAGAGGGATGCGGAGGACTGGGAGCGGGTGTTGCTGATGCAGGAGCTGCAGTGTCGCAGCAGACGCAGACACAAGTCAGCACACTGCTCCGTCTCCTCCTCAAACAGCAGGTCCAGGAACTGTGGACACAGCAATAAACACAAAGTTAGGCACATGATGGAAACAACACCATGGACAAAATGTACATAGACTCAAGTTAAACAGATACAAACAGATCTGGACACTTTTCCTTTCTGAAATGACGAAAATCGAGAGATCAAGATAGAGTATGATTGGCATCAACATTATTCTGTTTCTAGTAAATCTAGTTATGTACATTAATGACCAATGTAGTTGTTTAAATAAGCTTGTGCTTTAGTCAAGGGCAGACAATTCTAACACCCATGGAACAGCTACAATAAACATGAAACAATTCTCTGATGCACTACGAGGTAAGAATACATCCAACTTGTTACAAACTGGGCCAACTCACCCACTAATTTCAGGAAGTGTGCCAACACTTATCTGAACAAGGGTCAACATGTTTCAAGTTTAGTTTAGTTGCATGAAAACTGACCAATGATTTTTCAATTTGCCAAGGTAATGTCAGCTGAGTATATCTAGCAATGCCCTGGCCTAGAAGCATCCCTGGAATGCCTGGTGTCACATCATCCTTCATTAAGTGTATTGCATTAAACACTGCAACACCCTTCATCTCTGAGCTTCACCCTCTGTCTATGAATGATGAATGTGTCGTTACCTTGGTGACAAGTGCCCTCTGTGTGGAGAAGAGGTTCTGCAAGACCAGCATGCTCTGGTTGAGTCCAAGCATGTGCAGCAGGACACGTAGACCGCTGCTGAGGAGGGGCTGCATCTCGTCGGAAGTCTGCGCAATCTGGGGACAGTGGAACACTCAATAATACCATAATGTCCAGGGGGCAGGGAGGAAATGCTGAGGACAACTTGGACAAGTGAACCACACACAAACAATAAAATAACTTGTCAGGACAATTTCAAACTTTTGGTAAAACCATTTTATTTAATCACCAAATTTCCGAAGTTAAAGGTTCAATAAATTTTCGTGAATTTGTCATTTCCTGAAACTGCATAAACTGTTTCCAAAGATTGTTTCCAAAAAATAATCACAACATTTCAGGAAGCTCACTACAAATACATTTCAGAAATATTTTACGATCTTCAAGAACATTCTTTTACAAGAACTCTTCTCAAACATTTAATGCATATTCATCAATCCTTTCATTTCAAAACATACAATGATTTCAAAGTTTTCACAACCATTTCTCAAAGGTTTATAATTTTACTTGAAAAAATGTAAAACATGAACATTGTGCACTAATTCGCAGAGTTTTTTAATTTCTACAAAGGTAAGTCAATTGAGTGTGAGACCAAATCCTGAAGGGACACTGGCCTTAGATGTTAGTCACTCCAGAAGCACATGGACACAGTGATGACTACAGACCTGTATGATGAGCTCCAGAGTGTCCAGCGAGATCATGCTGACCTCTGCAGCCAGGCTCCCCTCCACATGTGCATCAGACTCAACGTCACGTGGCTTCATGCTGTAACATCCAGCATCAGTGTGTGACAATATTACTGACCAGGTGGGTTACTAATCAGTTTAAAATGTCCCTAGCTTAAATATTTGAGAGCATATTTTCTGTCAGTTCAATGCTTCAGTAAAAGTTCAAGTAACACAGCTTGTGATTGGTTAAGCTATGAATTACAGCCAATCAAAACACTGTCACTCAAGATGAAGGGGGATAACTTTCAACTTGCGAAATTGATTCATTGCCTTTATCATTTGTACTTTTCTTCACATGGGCATACTGATCTACAAATCCTGGTAAATCGTCTCGCCTCTTATCATATAAGAGGAATGTGTAAAGAGAGGTTAATAGGCAGACTGGTGTTTCACAGATTGCCTAGCATAGTCATATAATGAACGAAGGATACTTGTTCTTGTCAACTAATATGTTTATGACAGTGTGACTTGCTAAAGTTAACATTTTCATGAATGGTGCATTTGGGTCTGTTATTGATCCGGGCTACACATCACATAACGTAATCTCCAGAACAATCAACTCCGACATTTAGGGTAATGGAAAAAAAGCAAATCTGAAGACAGGCCAGGCTGAGGAGGCCAGTATATACATGCAGCTGACCTGTCCTGTATCTCCATGGAGTGCCGCCACTGGACCTGGTCCTTCCTCCATCGGAGCCTCATGGAGCCACCTTCTGGAGCCAGTACAGGCGGAGTCCGGTCACCTGCAGTCACAGTGTGGGAGCAAATGTTAGTTGAAAGGCAACACTGTGATCATCACACACGTCAAGAACTTTCTATAGTTAGTTCTAGCAGTCATAGATATGCCTCAGTGAAATGGGTCAATGTCCCATAGCTGTATCATTGAAACATCACATCGATTTGGAAGAAGAATCAGCAAGGCCCCAGCATTAACCCCACTGTGTCCCATGATAAGTATAGCAAGACAGATTGCTTTAGCTCACCTGATTCACCAGACAAGCTGTCCCAGCTCACCAGACAAACTGTCTCACCTCACCAGCTTCCTCAACTCATCAGAGAGACTGCCTTGACTCACCAGACAAACTGCCTTAATTCACCAGATTCACCAGACAAGCTGTCCCAACTCACCAGACAAATTGCCTCACCTTACCAGAGAGACTGATTCAAAACACAAGATTCACCAGAAAAGTTGCCTCCACTCACCAGCTTCCTCAGTTCACAGGCAGACTGCCTCAACTCACCAGACAGACTGCCTCAACTCACCAGACAGACTGCCTCAACTCACCAGACAGACTTCCACAACTCACCAGACAGACTTCCACAACTCACCAGACTTCCACAACTCACCAGCTTCGTCAACCTATCAGACAGACTGCCGCAACTCACCAGACTGTCCCAACTCACCAGACAGACTTCCACAACTCACCACAAATCACCAGACAGACTTCCACAAATCACCAGACAGACTGTCCCAACTCACCAGACAGACTGCCTGCAGTCCCACGTCGACGCATCATCATCTCTGTGCGAGCATTACCAGTGCCCAAGATGGCTTCCTCCAAGCGTGACTTCATGTCAGTGCTCCGCTTCAGCGTCTGCTGGGAGTACTGAGCCAGCATCTTTTTGCCCTGCCACACACATACACAGAGTAAGCAGACAGATGACACAGCTTCTTTGTAAACATCACTGGACAATCGTCCCCATAGCCTGTATAACAGGATCTTCCCTGCAGTACCCCATTCAACAGATACCAACAACCTCGGTTCATCCTTCACCAGATGTTTTTTCCAACTCTCCATATACCCTTTAGTTCATAATAAATTCTGAACAAGACCTCATACCCATCATACATGAAAACGTGCCCTTATATATTTATGTGCAAGTCTTTCACCACCACAAGTCTCAACGACCTGCAGGCAGGCTTTCTCAGGAACCTCTTATCAAATAATTTAAATATCGGATCAGTAATTCATCAAAACTTACTATCCACTAACGAACAGTGCTCCCCGAATGGCCATATCATAACTTGTCCCTTCTCACCTCGTCCTGGTGCCTGTGGGCGTGGCCAGCTGGCCGACAGAGTGAGTCAGTCTCGACATGCCTCATGCCCAGTGCTCGCGATTATTACTAGTGGGCAGAAGGCCCCTCCTAGGCATCCCAGTGTGTTAGCCCCATCGTGGGCATACATGGGTAGGGTATATACTGGCATCATGCATGTCAGTTTCCACTAGTATAATCAGTATAACGCTTGGAATTGTCAAATTTAACAGTTACATGATCTAAACAAATCACAAATCAAATAAATATACATAAGTTCCTCTAAACAAAATCACAGGTTAAAAAGGAAACTTCAGCTAACGACTAATAAAAACAGGAGAAATGATATCACACAACTGGCACTTCTGATAACATATAAATCTCTCATTATCAGCAACATTTGTGAGTAAGGATCGACACCTTGAGGAGTTTAAGATGTGCTTACAAATTGAAAACATTTTCCTTGTCTGTCTCATTTCTTCTGTCTCATCTAAAAATATGGACTAAAATTCGAACAATCTTTAAAATAAGGCCTCTGATAAGGACCTCTTAATTCTCAATTTCACTCACTGATGTTGATTCAATTTATGAGTTATTGGATTGATCATGTAATCGAATAGATAAATCATTATAAACTAAGAAATCTTCTCCAAAAAGGTTCTTCATATTGCTGAAGTGTGTAAGAGCCTCCCCTGGGTTGACACTTGCTTACAAATGCTGTCAATACCAGTCATTCTCCACAATCATCTAGTTTCAGGTCTTAGTCTACTGCTTCATCACTTGACAGAACTACAAATACGTCCTTGGTTCCTGCACAACTGTCACGTTTCTACTTCAAGAAATGTAAACTGGTCGAGTTAGGTGCAAGTTGTTGCCATGGTTACGGACCTGTACCTGCCCTGTGGGATCATCTCGGGAGAAGCTGCGATTAAGCAGAGTCCCCGTGCCCCGAATAAAATCCTGTGACTTTCTCTGAATTCCCTCCCAAAGCTGCTCGTGGAGTGATTGAGATTTGGGCAGGGTGTGGCTTTTAGGCCGCTGAGTGTGAGGGGGGCTATCACCACCGTTACTGCCGCTGCCCCAATCTTCCAAGGTTTCTTCCGACGATGACAAGTTCGGACGCAATAGTCGTAATTGTGTCAGAAGGTCATAGTTGATGATTGCCCATTTGGCCTACAATACAACACTGGACAGTGAACACAGGCAAGCGATAAAGGACAGAAAATGTGAACGTTTCCTCCAATAGCGATCAACAGCCAGAAGCAGGACCTTTGTTTCATGCTGGGGTTAGCTCATCTCATCAGACATGCAGAAACTCAGGGATGTCTGCACAAGGTGACCTCAAAGGTCACCATCATCCGCCTCATCCTTGTCGTCATGGCAACCAATCATCATAAACATCTTCATATCTTCAAAAATTAGGTTTTCTCGGCTGTTTACATCCATGGTATGTCAAGAATTTAAAGCTAATCTGTTTTTCTGCGATTTCAGGGGTGGATGACATCGAGTGGTTGTGAGAGTTCCTCAGTCACCCCATGCAAACATCCCCTATCTGAAGCCGACGGCATGCACAACACATCCCAGACAAGGTCCACCCTCGCTGTCACCACCACCGCTGACACTCACAGTGGACGGTATGGGTTCGTACAGGTTACAGCAAGAGACAAAAGCATCAAGGCTTGCTGGTTCCCCGCAAAGCCACATAACATTAGATGCATGCAAAACAAACATTAGTATAACAAAATGCATACATGAAACAGTAAAACATGTTAAACACTTGTCATTTTCAACAAAAGCACATACAGAACACAACAATTAACGTTAATCAAGCTTATAGCGAAAAAGATTAGAAAATCTTATCAATTTTTAAACATTGTAGAAGAGAAACAAAAAATTTTTTTTTGTATCTTATTTCAGAAATGGTTTACGCAAAAAACCAAAAAAAGTTAAGGTAAATCCCCTCACCAACAGAAAGTTGATTATATACACAAGAGGACAGAAATTATTACACAAAGCTGATTATATAGAAAAAATAGAATGCATAGGTCTGCTGCCTCAGGCAATTAATTCCATGTGAAAATACTGCAGAATAAAATTTGCCACTGACAATGTTTTTCTTCAGGAAAAAATTATGATAATTAATAATGTGAAAACTCCCAATAAAACAGTACTGAAAAAACTAATTTAAGGTGTTCTTCAGTTTTACAAGGTAACAATAACACCATCAGATATACAAAACATCTTAACATACAAATATGTTTTGGTTTTTGTACAAAACTGTTATTAGTGAAACAAACAATGTTGTGGTCCCATGAAAAGACAAAATTATTGGTCAGCAATGAGTAGATTAATAACTTTTCAGAAAGCAAATTAAGCAATATACAACAAAAGATTTAACGCAGTATTGTGTGATAAGAACGTCGCATCAGAGTCTCATGTACCAGAACCACAACATTGTATGTATGTCTTCATACTAGTGATTGAGGCTACAGACAAATCGCTTCTGCATCTACATCTATGCTAGTAAGCTGTAACTACTGCTACAGATGGCACAGGGTTACAGCAGACAGTGATGGTGGATGAGAGATGACCAAGATAGACCCACTCCACACTCAGCCGACCACACCCACACCTAGCAGTGAGGACGTCCGGGGACGGCGGAAGTCACAGCCGACGCATCCAACAGGTACAGGGGAAGAGGCCGGGCATACAACTCCAGGACTCCATGCTATTATGGTAGGGGATTGACATACAACTACGTGACAGCACTACTGATCTTTGTGATGGGCATTCAGAACACAAGCTTGAAGGATCCTCTAACACCTACAACCCCAGGTCCTGGTCAACCAGCTGTGATTGTGGATCGACTAGCTATTCAATACACCTTCACATCCCACGTGATGATATAAATAATAAATGGATGGAACATTTATCAATGTACAGGATACGCAAGATGCAAATGACATACATATTTTTTGAAGATTCGCTTTCGACCAATAGGAAATGTTAAGTACTGATCTAGTATTCTCGTTTGTGGATCTTCTGGATCTACCTGGATATTACCCCTAAATGTGTAAGTCCAGTTCCGCAGGTTGGTT
Source organism: Haliotis rubra (assembly GCF_003918875.1). Classification (NCBI taxonomy): domain Eukaryota; kingdom Metazoa; phylum Mollusca; class Gastropoda; order Lepetellida; family Haliotidae; genus Haliotis; species Haliotis rubra. Next base: position 782,184 of record NW_025767161.1, read on the forward strand.
AACTCTGCTCTGTATTTCAGCCATATAAAGTTTGTACTGTTAACATGCCAGAGATGCATTTTTTAGCAACAATTCACATAATAGGGATGGACGTACAAGACCTATCACGAGAAACACAGCTTGCTGCAAACCTATTGTGACCTGGAGTCCCCACATGGAATAGGTTGTTGAGAACATTCTATTCAGACAAAGTGTTGATAGCTGGGGACCTGTTCTAACATGGCTTCCCCATGACAAAACAAGCATACATTGCTGGGGACCTATTCTAACTTCTATTCATCAAGAGGAGACAAGCATACATTGCTGCGGACCTATTCTAACCTCGATTTCTCAAGAGGAGACAAGCATACATTGCTGGGGACCTATTCTAACCTGAATTCTCAAGAGGAGACAAGCATACATTGCTGGGGACCTATTTTAACCTCAATTTCTCAAAGAGGAGACAAGCTTACGTTGCTGGGGACCTATTCTAACCTCGATTTCTCAAGAGGAGACAAGCATACATTGCTGGGGACCTATTCTAACCTGAATTCTCAAGAGGAGACAAGCATACATTGCTGGGGACCTATTTTAACCTCAATTTCTCAAAGAGGAGACAAGCTTACGTTGCTGGGGACCTATTCTAACCTCGATTTCTCAAGAGGAGACAAGCTTACGTTGCTGGGGACCTATTCTAACCTCAATTTCTCAAGAGGCGACAAGCATATGGGGACCTATTCTAACCCAGATTCCACCAGAGGCGACAAGCTTACGTTGCTGGGGACCTATTCTAACCCTGATTCCACAAGAGGAGACAAGCACAGGTTGCTAGGGACCTATTCTAACCCAGATTCCACCAGAGGCGACAAGCTTACGTTGCTGGGGACCTATTCTAACCCTGATTCCACAAGAGGAGACAAGCACAGGTTGCTAGGGACCTATTCTAACCCAGATTCCACCAGAGGCGACAAGCATACGTTGCTGGGGACCTATTCTAACCCTGATTCCACAAGTGGAGACAAGCACAGGTTGCTGGGGACCTATTCTAACCCAGATTCCACAAGTGGAGACAAGCATACATTGCTAGGGACCTATTCTAATCCTTATTCCACAAGTGGAGACAAGCATACGTTGCTGGGGACCTATTCTAACCCTGATTCCACAAGAGGAGACAAGCATACGTTGCTAGGGACCTATTCTAATCCTTATTCCACAAGTGGAGACAAGCATACGTTGCTGGGGACCTATTCTAACCCTGATTCCACAAGAGGAGACAAGCACAGGTTGCTGGGGACCTATTCTAACCCAGATTCCACAAGAGGAGAAAAGCACAGGTTGCTGGGGACCTATTCTAACCCTGATTCCACAAGTGGAGACAAGCATACGTTGCTGGGGACCTATTCTAACCCTGATTCCACAAGTGGAGACAAGCACAGGTTGCTGGGGACCTATTCTAACCCAGATTCCACAAGTGGAGACAAGCATACATTGCTAGGGACCTATTCTAATCCTTATTCCACAAGTGGAGACAAGCATACGTTGCTGGGGACCTATTCTAACCCAGATTCAACAAGAGGAGACAAGCACAGGTTGCTGGGGACCTATTCTAACCCAGATTCCACAAGAAGAGAAAAGCACAGGTTGCTGGGGACCTATTCTAACCCTGATTCCACAAGAGGAGACAAGCACAGGTTGCTGGGGACCTATTCTAACCCAGATTCCACAAGAAGAGAAAAGCACAGGTTGCTGGGGACCTATTCTAACCCAGATTCCACCAGAGGCGACAAGCATACGTTGCTGGGGACCTATTCTAACCCTGATTCCACAAGTGGAGACAAGCACAGGTTGCTGGGGACCTATTCTAACCCAGATTCCACAAGTGGAGACAAGCATACATTGCTAGGGACCTATTCTAATCCTTATTCCACAAGTGGAGACAAGCATACGTTGCTGGGGACCTATTCTAACCCTGATTCCACAAGAGGAGACAAGCATACGTTGCTAGGGACCTATTCTAATCCTTATTCCACAAGTGGAGACAAGCATACGTTGCTGGGGACCTATTCTAACCCTGATTCCACAAGAGGAGACAAGCACAGGTTGCTGGGGACCTATTCTAACCCAGATTCCACAAGAGGAGAAAAGCACAGGTTGCTGGGGACCTATTCTAACCCTGATTCCACAAGTGGAGACAAGCATACGTTGCTGGGGACCTATTCTAACCCTGATTCCACAAGTGGAGACAAGCACAGGTTGCTGGGGACCTATTCTAACCCAGATTCCACAAGTGGAGACAAGCATACATTGCTAGGGACCTATTCTAATCCTTATTCCACAAGTGGAGACAAGCATACGTTGCTGGGGACCTATTCTAACCCAGATTCAACAAGAGGAGACAAGCACAGGTTGCTGGGGACCTATTCTAACCCAGATTCCACAAGAAGAGAAAAGCACAGGTTGCTGGGGACCTATTCTAACCCTGATTCCACAAGAGGAGACAAGAATATGTTGCAGGGGACCTAATATCCCTCGGGTTCCCCTTCAACTCTATGAGGTGATAATACAGGATAAACATTAGTGTAACACATCCCCAAATGAAAGCACAAAATTCTGAGGTCTAACTGAACAAACTGACATTATGAATGTGTACTATATTTCTTAGCCTTACAAGAGTCTTGTGAAAGTGCATGCAATATCTTATTGACATCAGATCTGATAATCAACAAAATAGAAATCGTACACCCTGTGATCCAAAATACCCACGCTATTCTTAAAGTACATTTCATTTCAATTTACTACGACTAAAGTGAATCATTCACACAATTATTGACATTTTACTGTATGACGAACTGTAACGGATACTTGAGCATACACCTACTAATGACCCTCATCATCTTTAAGCAGGTTAGTCGGAAACAAGTCAAACAAACATTCAAACTCAACAGTCACAGTGATGGAAAGGGAGGTAACTTCTAACAGGTGAGAGGTGATCACCATGACAGCTGTTTCTCAGCATGATCTGTGATGATGTGGACCTCATGACCCAAATCTCAACATGCTTGTTGTAACATTGTAAGGGAAGACACACCAATTCTACACTTATGCTGCAATGCTCTATTCCAAAGTCAAAGGAAAAGTTCAAAAGTCCCAAACCGAACCATAATAAACCCATGAAACTGAAAATCTATTGTAACAAATAGTTTCTACAAAAAGTGTGCCATAAAAGATTCATGTTCATACTGGACAAAATGTCCTTTTCATATACCAGTAAACAGTTCCGTGTCTTATCTTGACACATCAAGACTAAACTGAACTAAGCTGAACTAAACTATATATTTACACTTTGACCTCGCTCTGCGGCATTGACTGCTAAGCACAGTTACCTGACAAAACCAAAATGGCCGTATTCCAGCATCCTGTCACATGATCACAGTCAAGGTGAGATAATGCTTTGAACCAATGAATGATGCTTATTAATGGTTTGGTTAGAAAACACAAAGCAACTTACTGACAGCATCATGTCTGTATCTGAATGAGTTACTAGCCTAGACAAGCAGGCTAAACCAATACACTTGATTGTGTACAGCACTCAGACATGGAACAGCCACCATCCATGATAAAGGATGGATACTTTGCATGTCTCTTATACTGTATAACTGCTGCTACTGCTGTACGACTAATCTTAACTTTGCGCATTGTTACTAGTTAATCCTAGTCTTCAAAAAGCAGGTACTATTTGTAGCACTGTCGGTACTGCTGTACGACTAATCTTAACTTTACTCATCGTTACTAGTTAATCCTAGCCCATGAAAAGCAGGTACTATTTGTAGAACTGTCAGTACTGCTGTACGACTAATCTTAACTTTACTCATCGTTACAAGTTAATCCTAGTCCATGAAAAGCAGGTACTATTTGTAGCACTGTTGATACTGCTGTACGACTAATCTTAACTTTACGCATCGTTACTAGTTAATCCTAGTCCATGAAAAGCAGGTACTATTTGTAGCACTGTCTGTACTGCTGTACGACTAATCTTAACTTTGCTCATCGTTACTAGTTAATCCTAGTCCATGAAAAGCAGGTACTATTTGTAGCACTGTTGGTACTGCTGTACGACTAATCTTAACTTTGCTCATCGTTACTAGTTAATCCTAGTCTTCAAAAAGCAGGTACTATTTGTAGCACTGTCTGTACTGCTGTACGACTAATCTTAACTTTGCTCATCGTTACTAGTTAATCCTAGTCTTCAAAAAGCAGGTACTATTTGTAGAACTGTCAGTACTGCTGTACAACTAATCTTAACTTTGCTCATCATTACTAGTTAATCCTAGTCTTCAAAAAGCAGGTACTATTTGTAGCACTGTCTGTACTGCTGTACGACTAATCTTAACTTTGCTCATCGTTACTAGTTAATCCTAGTCCATGAAAAGCAGGTACTATTTGTAGCACTGTCTGTACTGCTGTACGACTAATCTTAACTTTACTCATCGTTACTAGTTAATCCTAGTCCATGAAAAGCAGGTACTATTTGTAGCACTGTCTGTACTGCTGTACGACTAATCTTAACTTTGCTCATCGTTACTAGTTAATCCTAGTCCATGAAAAGCAGGTACTATTTGTAGCACTGTCTGTACTGCTGTACGACTAATCTTAACTTTGCTCATCGTTACTAGTTAATCCTAGTCCATGAAAAGCAGGTACTATTTGTAGCACTGTCGGTACTGCTGTACGACTAATCTTAACTTTACTCATCGTTACTAGTTAATCCTAGTCTTCAAAAAGCAGGTACTATTTGTAGCACTGTCTGTACTGCTGTACGACTAATCTTAACTTTGCTCATCGTTACTAGTTAATCCTAGTCCATGAAAAGCAGGTACTATTTGTAGCACTGTCAGTACTGCTGTACGACTAATCTTAACTTTGCTCATCGTTACTAGTTAATCCTAGTCTTCAAAAAGCAGGTACTATTTGTAGCACTGTCTGTACTGCTGTACGACTAATCTTAACTTTGCTCATCGTTACTAGTTAATCCTAGTCCATGAAAAGCAGGTACTATTTGTAGCACTGTCTGTACTGCTGTACGACTAATCTTAACTTTGCTCATCGTTACTAGTTAATCCTAGTCCATGAAAAGCAGGTACTATTTGTAGCACTGTCTGTACTGCTGTACGACTAATCTTAACTTTGCTCATCGTTACTAGTTAATCCTAGTCCATGAAAAGCAGGTACTATTTGTAGCACTGTCGGTACTGCTGTACGACTAATCTTAGCTTTACTCATCGTTACTAGCTGTTACTAGTCTATAATCAGCAGATACTGATTTTACCATGACTGAAACTGGTGTTCCACCTCTCTTCTGATCATAACTTATCCAAATTAATCTTTAAAGAGCAGCAGCACTAAAGCTTAGGCGAGGAGCTTCAACCAACTCTGGCTCTATGCTGTACAATACATACCTCCAGGTTAAACAGTTTTTAAAGACCCAGTTTCCCATTTATGAACATCATGTGAATAAATTCTGGGCAAAAACATAACATTACTGTGAACAGAATGACATTCTTCCCCAAAATTGATCCAGAATGCAAGGTGTCCAGATTAAAGGGATCCAAACTGAAAAGGTTTCTCTGTTCTACTACTCAAACATCATCATCATTATACTTTTTAACTGCTGGAATAAAGCCACAGCAAGACTACAACACGTTGAAGCTTATACAAGGCCTGCGAGTTCGCAATGCGTCTTAGCACCAATGCTATTGATATTCATGGTATAGCAGTTACAACAGATCCAGTGCTAAGACAGATGAGTGGAACGGAACCAGCTTATCACTAAGTTGCCTTGCTACTATCATCACTACTGGTGCTAGGGGATGGATATTAATAGTTTGTGGATATTATCTGCTACACAGCAAACACTAGCCCATGGTCAGGTTACATTAGTAGACATGCTCACAGTACACGCCTTGAGTCGGAACACTGGATGATGCAGTTATAGGATGAACGTTGAACATGTTACCATGGTTACTGCTATTAACTTTTATTAGATTACTTTTGGTAAGTATCAATAAGAATATAATTTATACATACAAAGAAACAGATTAAGATTAAGAGGAATTCAATTTTGTAAATGTTATGCTTAGAATTATAGCCAGCTTATTAAGATCAAACTTTAATCACACAAAGATCAACATCTAGCTAATGAAAACTTTTGATGATCAATCTGAACGCATCATTTCTTAGTACTAACAAAAATGTTTGAGATCAACAACCATAATATACCCAAATACTGCAAGTCATGACATTAATGCAAGCAGGAACTTTTATAAAAACATTTTCAATCACATGATCTGAAGAATTATTTTGGAAAATTGTAAAAATAGCTTTATTTTTTTTAATATAAGAAAAGTCATTGCATTTTTAATGGGTCATTATCGGCATTAAGGACTATATCATTTTAATGGCATTAATTTCATGACTTACAGAATCAGGATGATGTAATGAATATGAACAGTTATACACAGGCAACAGGTGCCCTACAGAGAGGATTAGGGTATGGAGAACCTTGTACTCGAAGTTGGACACGCAGAAGTAGACGACCTCCAGGAGCTTGTTCAACTTCACCATCGGCAGGTCCCCCCACCACTGCTTCAATAAGGTGTGTTCTGCGTTCTTCAACACCCACAGAAAACAGATGAGCAAGTTCCGCGTGGTTTCCATGTTCAGAGGACATTTCCTAATCTGGAATTAGGCAGAAAACATAGCATTGAGCAGTCGACATCAATGGGACATCAAACAGCCAGTACTTCCCTGAGACTAACGTAAGCTCAAATATAATATAAGTTACATCTAACCACTTTCTAACTGGCATCACAGTTCTCTCCAGGTATACAAACGAGTCCGGTAATTCTGCGCGTCCGGTAATTCTGCGCAGCTGCAATAGCGTGCTTCCGTATCGAGGTAAACAACGTCTGCTAACACATTTACGCTTGAAATTGGGACATTTCTACAAGGGACTGGCTTTTGATCACTAAACGTAAGTAAATAACAGTAATTGACAGATCAATTGACAGTTTTATGAAAAGTCGTTTTCTTCCTTACATTGATGAAGTGACTTTTGAAAATAATCTGGCCTAATACGCTTCCATACTTTGGATCTCCAACTGGATGTTATGCGCATCAGTTGCTGCGCAGAATTACCGGACAGCAAGCGATGTCGTCAGAACGCCAGTAAGGTCAACCGTATGGCATAATGCAACGTGAGAATCTTATAGTCTTATATATATTTCTAGGTAAATATGATTCATACCAGCATGTTTAGTCACGTAAACCACAAAAAATAAGAGACGTTAGTTGCCGTGTTGCGATCGATGTGCTTAGGTGCGCGGAATTACCAGACGGCATTGTAACGTCACCAGTACCGTTTCCTCATGATACTGAAGGGGATGGAATATGTAAAGCAGGATAATATTAGGATCCAATATCCACCGTAATGACACCCAGGGACTTGGGTTGCCCAGTCTAAGGTTCTGCAGTGCAATGTAGAGTTGCCTCCCTTCGGCATGCCAGAATCCTACGATGAAGTATGAATCCGTGTTTGCCATGAGCCTGATTCTAGGTTTGTGAGAACAATACCTATGCTTGTGGGTTTCACCAAAGAGGCAACTGATTAGACCTGCATCACTTCAGGTCTTTACCCCACATGAAGCTCTTACACTGTGATACGATGGAAATCACAGGCCTGTAGTGGTGTAAAACCACTCCTCTCGTGAGGTCATTCATTTCATTTGTCTAGAGAAAGCTGCACTGATCTCACCTTCCCTGATGGCTCATTCGGGTCATAGGGTGCCTCTCCACTGGCACAGAAGGATGCACCAGCAATAGCCAGGGCCAGTTTCTTGCTGATCTTGTCCCCCTCCTCATCAAAGTTACTTGACTCTCTGTTCCGACCTTCAGCATTCGGGTCGTACATCTGGGGTAGTGCCCCCATCACAATCCCCACCAGAGGCAGGTACATGGCAGATAGGCGGCCTTTCACCTCTGGGTTGGTGTAGCGTACATCCAGATCGTGGTTATACAACAAGTTGCGAACAACATTGACAGCCCTCTGATGGATGGATGGATTGCTGCAATAGAAACAATTCTCACAAAAATTACAGCAGTACTAGTAATATCTGATCTTTTACTCTCATAAGACACCCAAACAGTAAGATCTACAAACCCTGAGGAAACTTTCCCCATGCTAAACAAGACGACATGGTCATGAATATCCCCCGCCACAGTGTTCTGTTCCTATTTTGACAACTATTCCTTCTTCCTACAAATAGCCATACATAAGCTGTTAAATGAAAAAATCTGTTCCCATTGGAAACGCATGACCAGGGCCATAACTCTGTAATGAATTGTAACACAGTTTCCATTTTCGAACTCCATCAAAGGCATTTGTGTTCTGAAAATACGTACAACATTTGGTTTCCCTATCCAGAGCTCCAGATAAGATTTAGCTCAAATGGGTACTGTACCCACTGTATTTTTTTGGAGTGGGTATTATGAATGTTGAGTGGGCATTTCATTTACCCACTGCTTTCAAATATGTGCGTATTTCAGTCACTTTACTCACCTAAATATTATGTCATTGAGCAAGTTTACTAAGCAGGTATGTTCTGCCTTATGTCATACCTAATCAAAACCAACTTAAATATAATGGAAATTATTTCATAAAACATCACTCATCCTATACTAACAGTACAACTTGATAGCAATCGATATCTTTTTCATTATGCAAGCACTTTTTATAAATATATTCCATACGCATTTGTTTTAAACTTTTTGCGTATCTAACATTTTTAATGTGTAATTGGTACGCAACAATTATTTTTCAATGCTTAATTCTATGCGTATTTTACCCGGATACGCAACTTATCTGGGCCTCTGCCTATCTGTAACAGTTTTTGAGAAAATCTGTCCCCATCATCTCGGACAGATGGACGGATGGAGCTCAAACCTATATCCCCCTCCAACTTCATGGCGGGGGATAATAAAGAATTGTTTGGGTCCTAGGCCAAATCAGATATAACTTTCTAACAATTCACTATCACTTACCACCATGGTTCTAACATTTAAACAACCAAAATCCTAAAGACAACAAGAATTGGATGTTGATGTACATTCATAAGATAAAGATACCAATTACGCAGAGGTCTCTGAATGCTACGACTAAAGAATCTTGTAGTCTTTGTGATGAATGGCTCATTAGAAGGGATTAGATTAACCTATCTCCTATTGATTTGCTCACATCTTCGTAAATAAATCCAATCAATGTAAATTGTACTTTTTATAAAGTTTAAAACTTTAAAAAACATTCTCCAATGTTTTAGCATACAAGAGAATGCAAAGGTCAAAGGGATTAACCAAAGTAGTTTTGAAACTAAGACACCAATTTGTATAACTCACAATGTATCAAAGGCTGCTGAGAGATCAGACAACACGAGACCCACAAGGAAGTGCTGCTGTCGGAACTCTGGCGTCAGCTCGAGGAACACGCCCTTGTCTGTCAGAGTGCTGGTGGATGTGTTGGAAGCGAAGGAGTGGTGTGAGATGGCACTGCCAGAGCTGGGGGTGGGGCTGGCAGTACCTGAAGGGGTGAGGGGGGTGGCGAAGGGGAGGTTGAGGGGGAAGTAGTGTTCGTGGGAGCAGATGATGCGGATGAAGTCGAGGCGAAGCAGGATGAGGCTGGTGGAGTCCGACAACTGGGACATGCGGCCTGCAATCTGGAAACAAAAACAGGTAGATGTATAATATGTACATCAGAGTCAGAATGAGTGATGCTTGATAATGGTGTTAGCATCTACACCAAAATGATGCATCCACCGCAATTAAGAAGTTGTCTATCCATATAAAACTCGTTCCTGTTCATAATACCAGCTTCTAAATGCCACTCAGAGAAGAATCAGAATTTGTTAAGTCATTGTTGATTTAAGCAACACACCAATATTTGGGCTATATGTTGGTTTCCTGTAAATAACTGTGTCTGGACGAGGCAATTCAGTGATTGATGTTATGAGCATTAAACCAAGTATTGGTTATGACAACAGACAACCAACCAGGCCACTGATCCTGCCTGCTATCAAGTCATCTGTGACAATATACACAGCGAGCTGTTTGCTAACCTGAAATCATCACTTTACTGAAGCGAAGATATGAGTGAGTGAGTGAGTTTAGTTTTACGCTGCACTCAGCAATATTCCAGCTACATGGTGGCTGTCTGTAAATAATCGAGTCTGGACCAGACAATCCAGTGATCAACATGAGCATCGATCAGTGCAATTGGGAACTGATGACATGTGTCAACCAAGTCAGCGAGCCTGACCACCCGATCCCATTAGTCGCCTCTTACGACAAGCATAGTCGCCTTTTGTGGCAAGCATGGGTTGCTGAAGACCTAATCTACCTCGGATCTTCACGGGTTACAAAGATATGAGTACCTATTTGTTTAGCAAACATTCATTATCATCAGCCATCTGACTGTACAAGAAAGAAATTGTTACAAAATGTAATACGTCAGTCTGTGACTGGAAAGAATTCTGCCATATGTGTTCTTAATGCAGACCTCAAAAAAGAACTGTATGTTATGACAGACACCTTTTCACGTCACTAAAATCGAAAAGTGGCAAACCATTTTTTAAAATATTGCAAAACATTATTGCATACAAATTCACATATATTACCAGTGAATGATGTTTGATGGTAAGGAGGTTCAGAGATGCTAGAGAATATCTGTGATAACTTTTAAATCTGAGAACTGTCAACATCTTTTGATTTTATCATAAAGGTGATAACAAGGACCACGCACCTAACTTCGAAGTGTGGACTTGTAAGACAGTATTTCCCCAATTCTGAGGCTTGTGTTGAGCTGTGTACTCACCGTGCGACAGTAGGTGTGGATGTATGTGAAGATGGTGCCTCGGTCCATCAGACACATCAGGTCATGGAGGAAGAACGCCAGGCTGGTGTTCAGGCTCTTGATCAAAGGAGGATCCTGCATCATCACAATTGTAACATCAATACAGGAAACAAAACAAGTCGAGTCAAAGTGAAGCCTAATGTTAACTACACACTCAGTTATTTCTATTTTACAGTGCATGAGCTGGCTTAAACACAACCTTTCACAGTATTCCAGTTACCTATATCACAGTGTGTCAGCTGTGGTTCCTTACAATGACGGGGCGGTGGGGTAGCCTAATGGTTAAAGCGTTGGCTCGTCACGCCGAAGACCCGGGTTCGAATCCCCACATGGGTACAATGTGTGAAGCCCATTTCTGGTGTTCCCCGCCGTGATGTTGCTGGAATATTGCTAAAAGCGGCGTAAAACCAAACTCAGTCAGTCAGTCCTTAAATGACAGTTTCCTGGTGTGAATAAGGGAGGGAACTCTGCACCATGAACTGAATGATTGTTGGGAAACTAGATTTCCCGTGACCATATTTAAGGATTATGATTCCTTAGACCACTATCACATTACATGTCACAAACAATTTACTGTGTGAGTGAGGGCAGTTTCACACAGCTTTTGACTTTATTTCAACAAAATCACATAATGTAAAAGCACTTTATGTTCTGTTATAAAATGTCAGTGTTGTCATATTCCTTCCAATCCTTCGTATTCTTTACGACCTTAGACTGACTGACTGACTGAGTTTGGTTTTACGCCGCTTTTAGCAATATTCCAGCAATATCGCGGTGAGGGGATTCCTTGCCCATGTGGGAATCAACCCTCCTAGCCAATCCAGCGCTTTAACCACTGGGCTACCCCATTTAGAGATGTATGTTCTAAAGTGAGTGATTCCTTCTGGCAACTCCTACCACTGCCCACCTCCATTTAATGAATAAAGTGAGTAAGTTTAATTTTACGTTTAATGAATGAAAGGTCCCTTGGTACTTTCGTTTGATTGGGTAATGTACAATCTCAGTTTTCCAAACCCAACAAAGATCAAAATGACTCCAACAGACTAATTCTGATGATCTTTCGGTAGGGATGATCCAATCTCCAATTTTTACAACATGCAAACATACTATATTTGATTACAGCTTCAGACATACCCGGATATATCTGTCGACGATGTCTCTGATGAGCGTGTTGACGAGGGAGGAGATATCGTCCAAGAAGTGGTCAGGGAAGCGCATCTGTCTCGGAGCAGTGAGTCGATCTGCTTGACTTAGATGCTCGGCCATACTCTTCACCTGGCAAAAATGTAATTTTTAGAGTAAAATTGATATTTTATACTTATCCTGACTCATGCTCTTTTGCTTGTCTTCTTCTTCTTGCGAACATAGTGGAACACTTGTATCTCCTTATTTGAAGCTCCCTTCAAAATAAAATCACTAATTGGTACTCACCACGAGTTGCTCCCCTTTGTCTCCCCTGGCGGGAAAAGGTGTCGCCACCCTCTGGCCATGTGCTCCACTCTCTCCTGATTTAGCGAGCCCAACACTTGAATTTACAGGGAAATCCAAAGTGTTATGTGGGGAGGATGGGAGGGCTAACCTCATGAGTCAGGATAAGTATAAAATATCAATTTTACTCTAAAATTACATATATCTCCTTATTTGAAGCTCCCTTCAAAATAAAATCACTAATTGGTACTCACCACGAGTTGCTCCCCTTTGTCTCCCCTGGCGGGAAAAGGTGTCGCCACCCTCTGGCCATGTGCTCCACTCTCTCCTGATTTAGCGAGCCCAACACTTGAATTTACAGGGAAATCCAAAGTGTTATGTGGGGAGGATGGGAGGGCTAACCTCATGAGTCAGGATAAGTATAAAATATCAATTTTACTCTAAAAATTACATATTTTCCCTTATCCTGACTCATGCTCTTTGCTTGTAGCATCCTACACGGAACGGAGGTGGGTAACAGAATACTTTGGATTTATAATTAGTGATTTTGTATAGATATACTGTAATATCCCCTACGGGAACTTCATGAAGTCTTAGATTTAGGATGTATCCTGTATAAAGAAAACCATAGGTTATATAAAGCCATTAAAGGGGAATTACATTATGAATATATTGAACAATACATATAAATTATATATATATATATATAGGTGACTCTGATAGAGGCACTGAAATTGACTATATCCAAGTATATGCTTAAGGTAGAATACTTAAGCTGAACATATATACATAGCCCTAAAACTCCTTAGAGTTATAAGCTAGATGAGTATGTATAAAATACATATTAATCTTGTGAGGCTAATATTTTAACGCCTCTGAGGGACTGTCAGTTGCTGAGCGAGGACCAGTGGTCCGAAATGGTGAATGCCAGAGACATCTTCTGTAGTGATGTCTCTTAGGTAGTGATTAGCAAATACCATGTTAGATTTCCAATAGCATCCTTCCATAATCGTGTTCAAGGAACAGTTACCGTGTAGGGTAGGAAGCGAGGGTAGAGGCCAGTGCCCTGATCTCATGTGGATTTGATGCTGTTGGTGGGTCCAAGCCTGCTGCCTTGTAGGCACGGAGAATGACAGTCCTTATCCAAATAGATATTGTGGTCCGTGACACTTCTGTTTGATTAAAGGCGATAATGGGATGAATAAACGTTTGAGAAATCTTCTCCTTGTTTTGGATCGTCGTAAATAAACTTTGAGCTCTTACCGGACACAGTGATAGGTCTTGTGTATCTTGTGATCCGAGAATAGAGGATAGCGCCCGGGATGTGGAATAATCTGTCTGGTTGACCTGGCAGTTGATTCTTTGCAATGAAATCCCATCTTAATCCGAGGTGCGCTGTGTTATGATTGTCATCAAACTGTATCCTCTCAGTAATCCAGAGCGTGAATTTCAGACATTCTTGCTGCTGTGGCTAGCGATAGCAGAAACAATGTTTTCTGTGAGAGAAATTCAAAGTTTGTCGATTCCAGGGTTCATAGACCTCACTCGTGAGGTGTTGTAACACTACATTCAGATCCCAAGCTGGGCGTGGAACTTCCGCTTTTGGTCCTCCAATCGGAAAGCTCGTGAAAAAGGCCAGTAACTCTGGAGATCTTGTCAATTTGACACCCGTTCTCATGGTGATTACAGAGCTAAGCGGCCGCAAGATATGTTGATATCGCTGAACCTTTTAAATGTTTGTTTTGGCGTAGGTAACACAAATAGTCTGCCACTTGAGGTTGTGAAGCCTCTCTTGCTGTAAACCCTTTCTTTGTTGCATAATTTTTGAAACTGTGCCACTTGTCGTCGCATACAAGCCACGAAGTTGAGTAACGTAAAGCAAGCGTGACTGCTTTTGCCGCCCTGGCAGAATATCCTCTCTTGTTTAAACACATTTGTATACAGTCCATACGTGTAGTTGGAACATTGCTGGGTTTCCGTGCACTTGTTTGGTGTGAGGATGAATTAACAGGTTTTGGCGCTTGGGCAGCTCCAGTGTTGGTTGACCGATTTCTTGAATTAGTATGGAAACCACGTTCTGGCCCGGCCAGTAGGGGCGACCAAAGTGAGTTGTAGGCTCTGTGTTTGTCTGATTTTCTGTAATACTTGAGGTATTATTGCTGGCGGCGGAAACGCTGTGACGCATTGAGGCCTTCCCATGATAGACTTAGAGCGTCCGTTGCCCAAGCTTGGGGTCTGGGACTGGTGACACGAATGTCGGTAGCTGATTGTTGAATCGCGTGGCGAATAGGTCTATTAGCTGGCGCTCCTAATTGCTTGATTATCTGTGCAAAAATTTCCCGGTTGATCATCCACTCTGTCGGTGATGGTAGATGAGGCCGTAGAGAGAGCGCCTGCTAGTATATTTCTGGCTCGGGAATGTGCACTGCTTTGACATGTAGATTTAGATCTTGTATTAAATCGAACAGTTGAAAGCTTAGGTTCAAAAGGTTCATCGATCTCGTTGAGCCTTGCTTGTTTATGTAGAACGCCACTGTCGAATTGTCTGTATGGATCATTAGGCTGCGCATTTTGTAGAAATGTGCTCCAATGTAGAATGGCGTTGATTACAGCTTTCATTTCTAGACTGTTTATATGGAGTTTGCATTCTTGCTGATTCCATAACCCTGATATCGTGTGGTTGGTGAGATGAGCTCCCCAACCTTGGAGTGACGCGTCTACATACAGATGGGTTTTGTATTCCTGCTCTGCTAAACAAATCCCTTCGCAGACATTCGATTTCTTGGTCCACCATAGTAGATGTGGTCTGAGATGTTTCGGTAGACTGAATGGTTGTACATCGTTGAGATGTGCGTTGATGAGGACCTGTAGGGGACGAACTGTAATCTGCCTGTGACAGTCATGTCTTGGGCTGATGTGAGAAGACCTAGTAGGCTCTGCCATTGTCGCGAGTGGTAACGGAGAGAGTAGAGCTGGTGGAATGGTCTGTTGTATCTTGAGCCAACGGTCTTCTGGTACCATAATACGGTTGCGATTTGTGATGAATCGAATACCTAGGAACTGTAGGTCTTGCGATGGTACTAGGTCCGACTTGCGTAAGTTTACTAACCAACCTAGTTGTGTTAGTAGCTTTATGATGTAATTTAACTGTAGTTTGAGACGAAAGTGGATCTTGATCTACTTGTATCCCGTCGTCGAGGTAAAACGCACTCGCGTAGCCCCTTGACGATGTAGAAATTTGATAATCGGTTTCGTTATCCTCGTGAATAGCCAGGGGGCTGATGATATTCCGAATGGGAGTACTTTCCACTGGTAATGTAGCCCTTCTAGAGTAAATCGTAGGTATTTCCTGGAATCGGGATGAATGGGGATGTGCAAGTAGGCATCCTGTAGATCTATGCTGCCCATGTAGTCCATAGGACGAATCATCTGGCGTAACTGAGGTAAATGTATCATGCTTAAACTTCGTGGTTTGCGCGAGATAGTTCTTGTTGAAAAGCTCATGTTGTAGATGAGTCTGTATTTCTCCGTGGAGTTTTTCTTGGGAACTAGGAAAACTGGGGAGTAGAAACCTGGTTCGACGTTTGCTTGATCTATTACTTCTATGGCCTGTTTGGATAGGAGTGATGAGACAGCCTCTTTTATCTTTGGTAGTTGTTGCGCTTGTAAATCGAACTTGGGGGGTTTGATTGTCAGCGGAGGCTTGTCCTGTAGAGGGATACGAAATCCGTGTTGAATAATGTTGGAGACGTAAGGATCTTGCAGTATTCCCCAGTTTTCCCAGTGTAGTTGGAGGCGTCCACCCACTTGAGCTGGTTGTACTGGAACGGCTGGGGGTGGAAGACTCCAGTCGTTCCGAACCTGTGTTTCAGCGTCTATAATTGCGGGAACCTCTGGGTGTCCTGCCTCTTCCTGATCCTCCTCTATAGTTGCCATATGGGCTTAATTTAAAAGAATCTTTACCTCTAGAGCTGGCTATCTTCCTGTCTCTTGCTCTTTGTAGGCCCGTGAACTTAGATCTGCCTGAGTATCTTTGTGAAGTCTGGACGAATGACGCTGGCTAGTGTGTCCATCGATCTAATCATAAGGACTTCCCTGGAATCCTTAGAGACTTCCTTGGCGACCTTTGTCGATTTCTCCGTCAAAGATGGATGTTGTCGACCACGGGCTGTATAAAGTGGGGCTGTAAAGTTCTCCCCAATTACAGGAGGCGAGGAGGCCTTGACGACGAGCTAAGGTCAGTGCTGCTGAAACAGATGTAAGATGATCCGCTAAAACTGCTGATCTTTCTTTTGCATAAGTAAGGCAGAATAAATCATTCTATCATCTTCCGTCGTGGAATCCGAATCTAGTAATAAGAGTCTCATTGATCGCCCTAGATCTATTTAACCCAAAGAACATAATGCCTCGCCATGGTTTCTATATGAGCCAACTTGCGATCATCCATCTTGTAAATCTTGTTCTTTACATCGCTGATGATCTTATAGTTCTCATCGATGTCCTGGGCCTTGTAGAAGGAGTCCATGTTATCGCGTGGAGAACTTCTTGGCTTGAAAGTTGGGTAGATGTGGTATCTGAACTTTCGTAGCTTTCTGGAAAGCTGCATCTAGATTCTGTGGCACTGCATAATCGGTCGATCGGGGTAGAGTGATTGCATCTGGATCATCTTCCTTCATCAAATACGCCTGAGCTGTATTGCCACTTTTAGATGGTGATGTGAGATCTAGGTTATTGACCATCCAATACCGTGATTCTGCATCAGAAAATATGATTCCTCCATCATCCTCAAAACCATCATCATTAATAAATTGTAGATGCTCGCCGGGACTGCGCGTAGCTATCTGAATATCTGATGAGGTTTGTGGCGATCTAGTTGACTTGTGCGCTCTATGTGGAGATCTGATGGGTGATCGACCTGGTGATGAAGCGGAGTGGAGATCGTCTATGGGATGATCTTCTCGGAGACTTGTGAGGTGAATGTTGATAGCTTCAAGCTCTTCGGCAGTCCCTCGATGTTCTTCTAGACGATGAAGATCTGGAATCATATGTCTTTTCGCGAATGCCTTCAGCGAAGCTTCATTCGTCCCGTCCGGGGATCGATGATATGACCTTCGCGAAGGCTTCCGTGATGTCTGATGGTCTGAGTCCATATCTAGAGATGAAATCGAAGATGGTGATGATCTCCGCGCCAGCAAGGCCTTCGAAGGCTGTACATCTAGGTCCTTCGTCAAGGTGGTGCGGGACTTCCTTCATGAAGGTGACATCGTCTTGGCTGCTACGCTGGACGGGGGTGCCTCTGGGGTGCTGTGTCACGTTGGAGCCTTCGCGGTTGCTCGGACCCTGCTTGCGCAGTTTGTAGTGGTCCTCCATGATGTTCATAATCTGCCGCATCATGTCTTCTGGGATGATTCAGACGAAGTCGCCGGGCGTCTTTTCTGCGATGGGGTTCACATCAATGACGCCTGGACGCCGGTGTAGAGGCATCAGGCTGCATGGAGATCTCTGCAGAAGTCACAGTCGCTGACACCGGGTCGCTTCTTCTGCCGTAAGTCGGGGATGATTATCGGCTGATCATCGTAGAGGCCCAACTCTGCTGCTGGAACGATCTCGCTGAGAAAGTTCTTGCTGTCTTCGTGAGATTTCCCTTTGGAAGTCTGCGCTGCCCTGGGTGTCCTCAATCTGCGCTGAGAGACGACGATGAGGCCCTCTTAGACTTAGTCTGCAATGACGGGATGTCTGGGGAGGCGGTCGTTTCTTCGAGGTAACGGACTGGCGTCCCCACGTTCCTCTGCCGCAGGGGTCTCTAGCAGAACACCAGACGGGAGAGGGTCGATCGCTAGCAGCTGACTGGAAGGAATATCTGGACTCTCTGCCATGTTTTGCCCTTGTTTGCGTGATCTATCTGCAGCACGCCTTAAGACATAAAGATGATATTTATTAAATGCAGAATGAGATAAATTAATGCAGTAACTGCAACGCGGAATTAAACGCACACGGCGAGAACAACTAGGGCATATTACATGTGGATCGGAGGCAGAAAACGTAATCTACAAATCGTACAGATTTTCATGAACGTAAAGCTAGCTGAACAATCACGAATACACGTGAATAAACAGTAGAAATACGATAATTAATCAATACAAATAGTAAAGGATACTAGCTATACCTCTATAGTAACCTATGAGAGGTAAAAACTAAGAGATTATCAAAGGATATGTGTGTAAGGAGACACAAGGCGCTCTCACATCCTGCTCACTGGGCGAAGAAGGAGAGAGTGGAGCACATGGCCAGAGGGTGGCGACACCTTTTCCCGCCAGGGGAGACAAAGGGGAGCAACTCGTGGTGAGTACCAATTAGTGATTTTATTTTGAAGGGAGCTTCAAATAAGGAGATACAAGTGTTCCACTATGTTCGCAAGAAGAAGAAGACAAGCAAAAGAGCATGAGTCAGGATAAGGAAAAATTATTCAAATCAATCTTGTGATACAGTGGACTGCCACAGTGATACAGTGGACTGCCACACAATCAGGGGAGACAATCACAGTGAGGAGAATGGACGACAGCTTCATGTAGTGAGTTGTTTTACGCCGCACTCAGCAATATTCCAGCTATATGGCGGCGGTCTGTAAATTATCGAGTCTGGACCAGACAATCCAGTGATCAACAGCATGAGCATCGATCTGCGCAATTGAGAACCGATGACATGTGTCAACCAAGTCAGCGAGCCTGACCACCTGATCCTGTTAGTCGCCTCTTACGACAAGCATGGGTTACTGAAGGCCAATATTCTAACCCGGACCTTCACGGGTTGACAGGACATGAGAGTTGGTGACACACAATTAACCTTCACTATTCTACCATGGCTTGAGAAACAGCAAAGGCTCTCTTTATTGTCTACGAGACAACTAACGGAGTGCTGTGTATTGTTGTAGGAGTAGCCATACTCGGTAACAACATGCACGATCAATGTTACACACATTACTGTGTCCACTTTAGAGTCTGGCAGTGTCACTGGTCACAATAATTATCAATGGTTAACATTCTACAAGGTCACTGCTGTCTAAATGACCCTTGTGACGTACATTGCACTTGAATATACTTAATTTACTTGAATATAAGTGAAGCCATATAAGAATATAAGTGTTGCATAGCACTTGTCAACAACAGCCTTGGAAAAACTAAATGTTTTAGAAACATATAACTGACAACACACAGGAGGACTTACAATAAGTTCGAAGAAGAACCAGGCATTGGCGAGTGCTGTCTCCCTCATTGAGCCACTCGATACGACCCACTGTAAAGCCAGCTCTTCATGGACTAGCTGTAAATAACACAGGAGTGAGTGAGTGCATCTTTCTGGTATATCTGCCAAGACATCTCAATTTAAACAATGGCAAAGGATTAAGTGGACGATAATCACGTATACAGTAATGTCAGCTTTCACGCTGACATGCCTGAGTGAACCAGACAAACCAGTGATCAAAAGTATGACAAAAACTGAACACTGTCAGGTCATGGTGACATAAAACTATAGCTGACATTCTTTGCTGCCCCCCTTTCATGTGCAATCCACACAATGCCACCAGTTCAAGCAAGTCATTAACAAACAGTGCACTGTACCCTGTATCACCAAGTTACTCGGACGATGGCTGATTAAGTCAAATGCAATACTTTCCATGAGAAAACATTTAACAGTTTTACCGAAAAATAAATAAACACAACAGCAGTGTCTACCAATGGTTTCACATAACATCCAAATTCCTCTATCTTGAAGTAATATTTTCTTGATATGTATTTCTGTGTGAATGGGTAATCACACATCTCCGCCATGAAGGAGAGAGATACATACTTTCTTCCCTCTAATCTTGGTGAATCCCTGGGTTCCAATGTCATCCATCTTCACACTGCCTCCACGCTCCAAAACGCCCAGCTGGACAAACATGGAAAATTCACATTGACTTCACAACTTCACTATCAAAGGTAGCATGTCTTAGCATCTCAAACAGCTAGGAGTGACATATGCAGATCACATGAAGGGCTTAATACTACTTCACTCTGGCCATATGAAGGCTTTAATACTTTAAGGCTTCCAGCACTAGTAATTTCTTAATTTTTATGCTACCAAGAGACCTGGAAACTGAATGAATTTGTTTCATGTCCAAAGAAAGCTTAACAAAGCTGGCAAGTTTGAACATGTTTACCACTTTGTATGCCAAATATTGTCACATTTACCCACCATTGAAGCCGAACACCTCAGCATCCGGGGATGTTGGGGTCAGTCCGGCCAGGTCAGGATTACTGGTACTTCTCATGTAGGACTGTTTGGTGATGGGGAGGGACGACGGCCGCCCCAGAGTGTTGTAGCCACCCTGGGAGTGCATGGTGGGGCTGCCAAGGCCTTGGGGGGAGTCTGCAAATACAGCTGGCTGGTAACTGTTCAGAATACCCTTGGCGTTCCTCTATACTAATGTGGGGAACAAACCTTCGATATCTGTCATGTATTAGATGACACTGAAGGCTTCCTATATAGAGATATAAATGTCACCCAGAGATGTGCATGAATGAGAGAGTGAGTTCAGTTTTACGCTGCACTCAGCAATACTGCAGCTATATGGTGGTGGTCTTTAAGTAATCAAGTCTGGACCAGACAATCCAATGATTAACAGCATGAACATCGATCTATGCAATTGGGATATGATGACATGTGTCAACCAAGTCAGCGAGGCTGACCACCCGATCACATTATTCGCCTCTTACGACAAGCGGGTGTTACTTTGAGTGACGGATTATCAAACATGATAGGGTTAAACAATCAAACAAGAAAGATGCAGATATTTATGAAATACAGTTCGCTCTACCACCATGTATAGTGTAATAAAGCACACTTGACTATGATCTGTGTGCTTTATTACACTATACATGGTGGTAGAGCGAACTGTATTTCTTTTCTAAGATGCCGAATTTAATACTTTCTTAGGATAATTACGATTAATTTAAGGCAGAAAACAAACGACGGTGTCGGTGACCTAAATTAAGAATCCTCGCACAGGGCTAACTGGCACGCTGTTCTATTATTGTGTCTGCCCCCCTACGTTAAGACGAACGTTACCAGAAAAAACAAATGATAACAGTTTGATGACGTTTACGTTCGGATTGACTATGTTCTCTAAATTATTTTAATTACATCTGTGATTAACATAAACCATTAGGGGCAATATGAACGTTGCATTTCTACTACCAACATAAGTTTAGATCAGTACATCCAGATGAAGCTGAGCAGTCAAGCGACATTCCACGATAGCAGTGTCAAATTGAGACATTTTAACCATCGGAAAACATAAACGCAATGTTTCCACCAGTGATGTTAGCTGGGTGAAGCAACTGCAAACAAAGAAACGGGATGCAACGGAGTAGTTTACTGTAGGAGGCTGTATGAGGCGATGACAACTGACATGCATCGTGACGTCGCTTACATTGTGACACAATGCAAAATTGTTCGATTACGAGGGGGCAGACTAGAATGGTGTAGTGACGCCAACTCATTGTGACGTAATGCAAAAAGTGCACATTATCGTCTGATAAAATACTGTCGGTGCATCTTAGAATGGTGCTTATTACAACATGAAGGCATATAAAATATTCAATTATGAATGCCACAAACTGCAAAATAGCAAACACACATATAGGAAACTGACAAAAGAGGACATTGAACAGAGCAAAGTCACTACATGGATCTAACAGCATTTTGAAATATTCCAAGAAACTAAGACATCAACAACTGAGATTACAATGCATAACAACAATATAACATTTTATTGGGGATATTCTGTGTGTTAAATGCATTTGACTGGTTGCTTGGAAAGGTACAAATCTGATTCTTGGGGATCTGTTAAATGTTTAGTACATTTGGTATATATACAGCTGTTCAATGTTCTTTTTTGTAGGTGCAAAACTTTGCTGCTACTTACTCTGTGATGACAGAGGGCTTGGTATTTTACTGCAGTACTGGATGTAGGCGGCAAGGATGGAGTTACGTCCGTTGGCGTCGTTCTTGTCCTCCAGGAGCTCAGAGCACTGCTGAACTATCTGGGCAATCGCCTCAAATGAACTCTGGCCCGTATTTACTGCAATTATACAATCTCAAAACATCAGTTGAATAATTTTAAAAGTGAAAACTGTGCTTGTGAGTGGTTGCGTTGGGGTCACAACCGCTGTGGGCATTGTTTCAGTGTATGGGCTAGGGGAAAAAGTAATATGTTGGTGCAACCCACAATAAAGACAAATGAGAGATTTGAACCCAGGAATCAGCTGATCCTGGCATGTGGGAAGCACAGTATGGCTCCCTAAACCACTCAAGACATCCATGCCTCTACACATGAATACATACGGTCACAGATGCATGCTCAATAGGGCCCGTAAGTAGATCAAGGCACTTCGTGAGACCTTAGTACTTCTGGTGACAAACAATGTTTCATACCTCTTCGAATGGTCTCATGGTTGTCAGCTGACAGTAAGAAACTGATAATCCTTGCAGGAATAACAAATTTCTGATCTAACCATCCCCAAATTAGCCAAGTATTATGACTGTCAACAGCTGTGACAGCCAAGCATGGTTGTACACTTGGTCCGGTCCAGTGAAGTTATATTTGGTGGTCGTGCAATTTGGAACCAGAATCTGTTCTTGAATATATGTGTGTCACCGGAAATCTGATACAGAAAGTAAGCTGGGCCCCATCTCGCATATTGCAAGTTTATGGGCACAAAGGGAGCCTGGAACCAGCCTATTTGCGGAAGTAGCACCACGCAAGAATTACAGGCCCTATACTTCCTTATAAAAAAAACATCACTGTGTAATATCCCAGCTGCCGGTACAGACAAGCCAGTGATTGACATTTTGAATACATCCAAAGTTGTGTAGTATGCGAACACACAATAACCAGATCCACCCATTTAATCTCCTTGTAATACAAGCATTGACTGCAGGAGACCAATTCTAGTCTGGAATGTCCATTCGGTATCAAGAAAAGATATTAATAATAAAGTGACAATATAATGTTCATCCACCTAAGACTAAACATACACAATACCAGATGGCAGATTGACAAAGATTCATTGTTCACATTATCACACATTACTGTAAACCTACATATATGACTGTACACCTACACATATTACTGTACACCTACACATATTACTGTACACCTACACATATTACTGTACACCTACATATATTACTGTACACCTACACATATTACTGTACACCTACACATATTACTGTACACCTACATATATTACTGTACACCTACACATATTACTGTACACCTACACATATTACTGTACACCTACATATATTACTGTACACCTACATATATTTCCTCCAATTACTGGTGGTCTCGCCATCAGCATGATCAGTTTGTCCAGGATGAGGGGCAGGAAGTGGATGAGGTTCTCTCCCTTGGCCTTCACAACATCCATGATGCTTCGCTTCAACTCATTCTCAAAGTGAACTTCCGTCATGCGGGGCGGGATCTTCTGTTCCTGTGCTGCGTTGATGTAATGCAGGAAGCGATCGATGTGTTCATCCTGAATCATGAAGTGGATGTGTGATTGGGAACGACTGCTTGGATTGGTTTCTTGTTTAAAGGCACATTCAGCTAAATTCCAGGGGCTGTTTTCACTGAACCCCTAAAGACCAACTTTGGACCAACCCCTTCAAGAAAGTCCCTTTATGCTAGGATTGTTATAAATGCAGATAAAAACTTATGATTCACCCTTGTTTTAGTCTCTCAAATTTGTTTAGCCATAATAGGGGTAGCCATTTTACATAAACCTCTTTAGATAAATGTGTTAGATTATCTGAGCACATGAAGGTGAAGGGACACTGTGAAAAGGGGAGACTACTCTGTTTTGGAAACAAAGGGACTGACTGACTGACTGAGTTTAGTTTTACGCCGCTTTTAGCAATATTCCAGCAATATCACGGCTGGGGACACCAGAAAGAAAACAAAGGGAAATAGGCGATAATTTAATGTATGGTTGCATACAAAGAGCTGTTTTAGACTTCCTCGTTAAAATGGGTAAGTATGACGTAGTTTAACTGAACAAAAATATAACAGTTTGTTAAGTGTTGAGCGCATATAGGCCTTATAAGGCCCAAAGTCGCCCTAAAACCTTATCTACCTACCTACCAAAGGGAAATATGCATGTCTCATGCCAAAGTGGTTCACCTTAGTGCAAATGGGCATCAAAGAATAATTTATCCTAATGATGACACTAAGGGCACTTTGTGAGACCAATGTGAATAATTTCTAAGGTGACGTAACTCGTAGCTCTTAAGAGTGCTCTCAGCAAACCGGTCCTTAAGTTAGCAGACCCAGCTGTTTAACAGCGAGTTAACTGTGCTCAATGCTTGCTATTAGGAGCCAGTCATATGTTATCATGGTACGATGGCACAACAAGGCCCTGAACCTGACCACCCAATCCAATAATGACAAGCACAGATTAGTGTTGACCTGCACCAACTGGAATCCATTGCTTTAAAGTCTTTCAGTCATATGTTGTATCAGCAAGTCTAAAGACTACCAGGCTGTCGAGATTTAAATTAACACATAACTAGCATTGTCACTAAGGTGACATAATCCCCTGCCGCAAATTATCAAATCAAACTTATAAAGTAATGAAAGTTTAAGTTAAATGTCAACAAAAACATGACCAGCAAACCTCTCTTGATATCTTGCTCTTTTGGTGTTCAAACACACGCATATTTTCAAGACTGACCTGACATGAATGTCATAGTGTATGAAATATGCAAAAATAGTACTAAAGAAATTGCTTATTGAAAAACATTCAAGGGAAGTCTTGAAAGTCGATGAAGAAAATCCAGTGAACCAGTGAACCGTTCTTTAAATATCTTGCTGACAATTCAGGTTAATATGCTGAAATCTTCAAAGTGTTGCCATGACCTTCACAATTATGTGAAGGTCACAAATATTGACTGGGCCCTGCGCCTTCCCTAGATAAAGCTTGGTTTCAAATATAAAGAAAATCCAGTGAACCGTTCTTGAGACAGCTTAACATGCAGGTAAAACGTTAAAGTCCCCTTGTGACCTTGAAATGAAGGTCAAGGTCACCAAACCTGACTTGGGCCTTTCTTATACTGTGATGAACCTAGGTACCAAATATGAAAAGATTCTAGCAAACAGTTCTTAAGATATTCCAACTCGTACAGACAGAGCCTAATACTATATCCCCCGCTTCGCGTTAAACGCGCGCCGGGGCATAACTAACAGGCTCAGGGATCGTAATCAGATATACATAGGATTTGAACCCATAATCATGCCCACCTTCCAACAGGCTTCTAGCAAGGCAAAGTCCTCCTACTACCGAGACCATGTACAGTTGTAGACATACCTGAGAGTGAACTGACGAGACAGCTTTGATGTTGACGCTGAACACACACTTCTGGTTGTCTACCCACTTCATGTTGGGCAGCTTGATCTGAATACATTAAGAGGTTAATTAAAGAGAGAGATAGATGAGATCTTATCCCAAGAATGAAACTACTTAATGACTGGTTGACTACTTTTGATGAAAAACTTCTTTGAGAGGGATTTAGAAATTGTACTTCGTCTTTGAAGCTATTTCAAAATTTCATAATCAGAAAACTCCCAAGGAGCAATCTACATGTATATAGAAAAGATGGCAGTTGCTGTCTCCATCACTCACATCTGGATGCAGCATGGAGAAGCGAGGAGGAGGCTTCTCCACGGAGACCGGCAGCGAGAATTCTCCTGTCTGCAGCCGTCCGTCTTTCATCAACGGCAGCCACTGAAACATCATCAAGGAAGTTGTTAGGTGGTTGACAAATAACGGAGAGTGAGTATGGTTTTACACCATTTATGGCAATATTCCAGCAATATCACAGCGGAGCCTGCGGAGGACAACATAAATGGGCTTCACACATAGTACCCGTGCAGAGAATCGAACCCAGGTCTTCAATTTGATGAGAAAACACTGAACCATCACTCTACCCCTCTCTACCTGTAAATAATCAAGTCTGGACCACAGAAACCCATGGAGATGGAATATATGACAAAATGCAACCAAGCCTGATGATATCATCCATTTTGTCTACCACCATGTACACTCTGTGGGAATATAAGATCGCTCCTCAGCAAACCTATGCTGTCATAAACTAAAGCTGAATGGGTTTGGTGTTTGTTGACTGGGTTTACTGTTTGTTGCCCCAACAACATTGTTGTTCACATTATTAATCACCAGATTGTCTGGTTCAGGGTTGTGATTGTTTGTTTGTTGTAAATGCCACACTCAGCAACATTTCAGCTATAGGGCAACGGTCTGTTTATACATGATTCTGGACCAGACAATCCAGTGATCAACATCATGAGCATCAATCTACGCAACTGGGATACGATGACATGTGTCAATCGAGTCGGCATGCCTGGCCAGCCGATCCTGTTTGTCGTCTCTTACAACAAGCATAGGTTGCAGAAGACCAATTCTAACCAGGATCTTTACAGGTATCAGGATTGTGACTCAATTCATAAAGGCCAATGTATATGTCTGGAATACTGAGACAGACAGATAGAGTATGGTGTATTTGTAGACTCTCGGTAAAACATATTGGGTTGTATACATTAGAATAGTGCCATCGACGAAAAGTTGATGCCTTCCTTCTAATTAAAATGGACGGAGATATACTTAGAGTTTACTGTTTGTAGTGAGTGAGTGAGTTGTGATCAATGCCTTTTTCAACAGTTATACTATGGTGTGTCAGCTTCAGCTTAATATAGAAGTAAGACGCAAAGTGAAACTGATGACAACATTGACAACTATAGAAACATAATCGAAGCCAACTAATACACACGAAAAGTCTATGCAGGTAAGTATGCTGAAATACTTACAGTGTAACCGACAGGTATCTCGACAGGTGTGGGCTCGTTCTTCTTCACCTGGCAGCTGATGTGGTACACTGTGAACATCAGGTGATGCTGCTCATTCAGTCGTCCCGGCAACCGCACCTTGATCTCTTCATAAAAGTCTGGGGATCTGGAGGAAGGAAGAATATCTCTCTGAACACTACCAATGTTAAACAACAGAGACTGTATAGAGAAAACCCCTAACAATAACCTGATCCAGAAGGAAGTACATGGAACTCATTCACATTATCCACCACTCAGTACACTTGCAGTTGTCACTCGTTGAGAAATTGTTTTTCTTTGAGTAATCAATTTTTTATCCCCTTGGGGCAAGTAAGTTTGTTATTTTTAATCACATGAATTTAAAACAAAAACATTCTTCCCCCGGGAGTCAGATGTTGCATAAGCCCACAGTAGTGATGTGAGATACAGAGAGTGAGAGTTTCATTATTCACTGCCGGAGAGTTTGTGAATTAGTGAACATGGTGTTATGCCGCTTTTAGCAATATTCCAACTATATCATGGTGATGGGCACCAGAAATGGGCTTCACGCACTGTACCCATGTGGGGAATACAACAAAGGTGTTGTGAACAATGAATCTTTGTCAGTGTGCCATCTGGTATTGTGTATGTTTAATCTTAGGTGGATGAATATTATATTGTCACTTTATTATTAATATCTTTTCTTGATACCGAATGGACATTCCAGACTAGAATTGGTCTCCTGCAGTCAATGCTTGTATTACAAGGAGATTAAATGGGTGGATCTGGTTATTGTGTGTTCGCATACTACACAACTTTGGATGTATTCAAGATGTCAATCACTGGCTTGTCTGTACCGGCAGCTGGAATATTACACGAATCACAAGGCCATCCCACACACATGAACTGGTGATGCCTGTATTTGATAATCAAATACAGATCTGTATAAAGGTGATTGTTTGTTTGTTGATTAAAGCCACACTCATCAATATTCCAGATATATGGATATATCTGGTCCAGTGATATACAGCATGAGCATCGATCTACGCAATTGGGATATGATGATATCTTTCAACCAAGTCAGCGAGTCTGACCACCCAATCCCGTTAGTCGCCTGTTACGACAAGCATGGGTTGCTGCAGATCAATTCTAACACATATCTTCATAGGTAGATCTCTAATGAAATGCAGGTACACTAACAGAAAAGGACCACACTGGTTACACTGTTGAGTTCTTCATTTTACATATGCACACTGCAAGCAACTCGAAAAGTAAACTCAGTAATGGTGAACTAATTTTTGGCATTTTCTTCCAGCTTATCTGAATCTGTGCCATTATTCTGTGTGCTATAATAAAGAAGAGGTGAGCACTGACTTGTTGTGGTAGGTGACTGCTGTGTAGGCTTCTCGGGTCAACTCGGGGCAGCTCGACTTGCCGAATATCACCTGAAACAAGCATGGGCAGGTAACAGCAACAAGAGCACTATCATGGAATTGTTCGTCAGAGTGATTCATCTCAAATTGGAAGAAGGGATCTGGAGTTGAATCACCATTAGGCATCAGTTTCACATATTGAAACTATGAGTGGAATCAAACCCGGGCCTTCGGCGTGATGAGCGAACGCTTTAACCACTAGGCTACAACACCGCCCCTGAGATGTACAGAGGACAACCGGATGGTGTGTGACGTAAGGGTTAGGACACTTACCGGTATTGCATGCACCTCATCTTCTCCCACCATGTACTGGATCTTGACGGCCAGGTTACGAGCCGAGCCCTGGCGGTTGGTGAAGTTCAGGGACTTGGGGTACACGAACAGGAGATTTCTGAAGAAAATACGAGAGAGTAAAATGGCATATTATTTAGGAATTTAGGGGCTGACAATTTGATATCTGTTACTTCTGTCTTCCATGCACAAACAGTACAAAGGACTTCCAAGTTTGAGCTGTACTGCCGACTTACTTGTATGTGCAGTAAGGCATGAAGACCTCCTTGGCAGGGAACTCGGTAACCTCCTTGGTGGGGCGGCCCTTGTCGTCAGGGTAGGGCTCCACCTTCCACAGTTCGGGGGTGAGGTTGTAGCGAGGCTCCTCTGGGCAGGGCGACACATCAAGCTTTAATGTTGCTGGAGGAAACAAACAACATCAGTGAAACTGAATCACTGCAAAAACAAAGGAAGAAAGAGCCAACAATTTGATAAGGTTCTACTCACATCATAGCAATGTGTTATCTAGTTCAGTTTGTACGGAAAAGATAGAACTCTCACCGGGAATGCATTTAACCCTCTTTAGAACTGATGATGGACGTTTGAGGTCAGCCAGGAACTTGTACAGATCATCGTCACTCAGCTTTTCACTCTCCTGGACACCCAATAAAATAGTGACGACAAGAATCAATGAATCAAACATTTATCAATGTTCAATCAAACTGAGTGAGTGAGTGAGTGAGTGAGTGAGAGTGAGTGAGAGTGAGTGAGTGAGTGAGTGAGTGAGTGAGTGAGTGAGTGAGTGAGTGAGTGAGTGAGTGAGTGAGTGAGTGAGTGAGTGAGTGAGTGAGTGAGTGAGTGAGTGAGTGAGTGAGTGTGAGTGAGTGAGTGAGAGTGAGTGAGTGAGTGAGTGAGTGAGTGAGTGAGTGAAGTTTTATGCCGCTTTCAGCAATATTCCAGCGGGGCGATACCAGAAACGAGCTTCACACATTGTACCCATGTGGAGAATCGAACCCGGGTCTTCAGTGTGACAAGTGAACGCTTTAACCACTAGGCTCCCCCAACCCAGGTATTTGGCCATCCTGTCTATGAAAAAGATGAGTACCCACCACAGACAACAGCACATGCAAGTATTGTGGTATGTATCGGAACAGGCACAAGGCAATGTGATAAGCATCATTCCAGCACTCGACATCAAATTCTCAATGTCTTGGAGGTCTGTTGCCATGGTATCCTAACAAACCCCCACATCTTTATACCTTAACATTAGGGCTCTGACAAAGACACCAGACTAAATTCTATCCCTGTAACATGGCTATATCAATATAACTTCTTTGAGTGGCGTTTTAGAAGTTGGGAAGTACAATATAGAACAGACTTTATGGATAACAACTTCTCGCTAACAATCAAACAGACTTCACTAAACACAAGCTAACCGAAGCCATCCACATCAAACGCCAAAAGCCCACCATTAACAGAGACCAAGGATACTTCATTCCATCTGCTTATGACGCACTCATCCACCAAGCCCAATCTACTGTATAAACTCTACTGTATAAACATCTCATTATTTGTACATCATTGGATTCCACGCCTTTCCTTTGCCAACTCACAGGCTTCACCAGCTTACTGCCCAGTCAATTATATTAATTATGTTGTTTTCTTTGTTACACCCAGTATACCACCCTCTTCATGTTCCCTTCCTGCTTGACAACAGTACAAGAATCTGTATCTAAACCAGAGGCCCAGATAAGCTGCGTATCCGGGTAAAATAAGCACAGAAAATTTCCAATTACGCATTGAAAAATAATTGTTGCGTACCAATTGCGCATTTAAAATGTTAGATACGCAAAAAGTTTAAAACAAATGCGTACGGAATATATTTATAAAAATCGCTTGCGTAATGAAAAAGACATCAATTGCTATCAAGTTGTACTGTTAGTATAGGACAAGTGTTGTACTGTCAGTATAGGATGAGCGATTTTTTATGAAATCATTTCCATTATATTTAAGTTGGTTTTGATTAGGTATGACATAAGGCAGAACATACCTGCTTAAAACTTGCTCAGTCACATAATACTTAGGTGAGTAAAAGGACTGAAATACACACATATTTGAAAGCAGTGGGTAACGGAAAATGAAATACCAACTCAACATTCATAATACCCACTCCAAAAAAATACAGTGGGTACAGTACCCACATGAGCTAAATTTTATCTGGAGCTCTGTCTAAACGTCACACTCACGAATACAAGAAGTTGTTATCCATAAAGTTTGTTCTATACTGTCAATATAGTTTGATGTGTTACAATTGATTTGTAAAGATTTTAATGAAATAAACCAACTTGAATGATTCCGTTCAGTCTGGATGATGACAACCCAAAGCATCTTTTCCTTTTTATAACCGAATCACAAAATGAGTGCACCCACCTGCTTGAAGAAGCTGGAGACAGTCAGTGTGACAGGCCTGAAGTTGTCCAGACTTGCTCCATAGCTCTCTGGTGACCAACTACGTCTCTTCTCATAACCAGCTCGACCACGGTCAATGGAGCCCCTACGTCCAGCCAGCAGGTCATCTTTGGACTGTTTTCGGAAACCCGAGAACTGACCCCCAACTCCACTCCGCCGATCTGTGCACAGAAGATTACATATCAATACCTGCTATTGTTACCAGCTGATACATTTTCCGCATTAACAAGATCAGAGGTTGACATGTTCAACCTTTGAAGGATGAATCTGAAACGATCTCTAACCTTAGCAGTCAAACTGAAAACAACTCGTAACAAAGATCTTGTTTGATTGGCATTTTAGAAGATGCTACTTGAACATAGAGAATTTTCTGGGTTTCATCTTCTTTTTATTGTTTGGTACAACGTTTCAGGGCTTGTTCTGGCCCCATCATCAGGGGAACTAAAGAACAATAAAGATCTTCTTTTCTTTATTTCAAATTACTTATTTTCCAGGGTATTTTAACATAAAGCATGTTCCTCTGTGTGTGTTCTTTCATGAGTGAAATGCAATATCCCTCAACCAAGACATCACACGTGATCACAGCTATGTTAACATGAAATGGGACATTATTTATTCTAATTGTGTAATTTTGACTGAGATTTGCTACAGATTTGGATATATCTCTGTAAATCCCTGGTTCTGAAGGTTAAGTGCATCTTGAAGTGAAGCTTGTGTATAGTTATTCTTATCAGGTACACACGTAACACACACAGAAATAACTTAACACACACAGAAATAACTTGGAAAAAGGAAACGTTAGTAGTAGGTGTTTGGTTTGTTTGTTGTTTAAAGGTACAGTCAGCAATATTCCAGACATATCAAACACACCTGTAATTAAATATTAATCAAGTCTGGACCAGAACACCCTGTGACTGATACTGTGAGCATCCTTCCATCACCATCAGGGCACAATAACATGCAGTAAAACAAGACACAAGAGTCTAGCAATACAATGCTATAGACTTTTGACAACCAACAGTGCTAGGACCTATTGTAACTTTGTGCTCCAAGTGGTTGGAACTGTTAGCTGACACGATACAATACAATACGACATTATACGACACGACACAACAAACTAATCTTGGCCATTTTACAACAATAATCTTGTACAGCGAAGCTACTGACCCAAACTCGCTGCTCGGGTTGAGGGAGACTCATGGTCCACGGACTTCTCAACGGAGGCCTCCCTCTCCAGGCTGTTGCTCTGTCCCCCTACAATGTTCATCAGATAGATGGCCGTCCAGGCAAACGGCATACGATACTTGCCAAGGCGATCACAAAACTGAGCAGCCTGTGCACGGTACTTTTCTTCTTTAGCCGACTGAAACAGTTATGTAAACTTGTCATTCCCATCTTAATCAAACTTGCTCACAGTAATTGGTTATCCCTAAATGCTACGCAAATATAGCACAGAATGAGTGAGGTTTATTCTGCTTCAGTTACATCATGGCTTTTCAGATAAAATGTGAGTGAGTGAGCTGGGGTTTTTTCGCCGCTTTTAGCGATCTTCAAGCAATATCACGGCGTTTGACACCAGCAATGCACTTCACACAATGTACCCGTGTGGGGAACTGCACCCACATCTTCAGCGTGATGTGCAAATGCTTTAACGACTAGGCTACCCCTAGGCTACGAGGACATCTGGTCACGTCCTGCTCCTCCTCCTCCTTACCTTGTCCTCCTTCATGTAGGGCTCTGCACACTCACTGATGTCTCCCTGCTGCAGCACCTTCTCCAGCTGTCAACACAACACACATGACATCAACACACAGCATCAACACACATGACATCATCAACACACAGCATCAACACACATGACATCATCAACACACAGCATCAACACACATGACATCATCAACACACATCATCAACACACATGACATCATCAACACACAGCATCAACACACAGCATCAACACACATGACATCATCAACACACAGCATCAACACACACACAGCATCAACACACATCATCAACACAATACACATGACATCATCAACACACAGCATCAACACACATGACAACATCAACACAACAGACATGACTTCATCAACACACATGACATCAACACAACAGACATGACTTCATCAACACACATGACATCAACACAACAGACATGACTTCATCAACAGACATGACTTCATCAACACAACAGACATGACTTCATCAACACACATGACATCATCAACACAACAGACATGACTTCATCAACACAACAGACATGACTTCATCAACACAACAGACATGACTTCATCAACACAACAAACATGACATCAACACACAGCATCAACACACACAGCATCAACACACATGACATCAACACACGACATCAACACACATGACAACATCAACACAACAGACATGACTTCATAAAAAAAACAGACATGACTTCATCAACACACATGACATCACCACAACAGACATGACATCATCAACACAACAGACATGACGTCATCACCACAACAGACATGACTTCATCAACACATATGAGATCATCAACACAACAGACATGACTTCATCAACACAACAGACATGACTTCATCAACACAACACACATGACATCAACACACAGCATCAACACACGACATCAACACACATGACATCATCAACACAACAGACATGACTTCATCAACACAACACACGTGACATCATCAACACACAGCATCAACACACAGCATCAACACAATACACATGACATCAACACAGCATCAACACACACACATGACATCATCAACACACAGCATCAACACACATGACAACATCAACACACATGACATCAACACACAGCAACAACACACATGACAACATCAACACACAGCTTCAACACACATGACATCAACACACAGCATCAACACAATACACATGACATCATCAACACAACAGACATGACTTCATCAACACACATGACATCATCAACACAACAGACATGACATCATCAACACAACAGACATGACTTCATCAACACAACACACGTGACATCATCAACACACAGCATCAACACACAGCATCAACACAATACACATGACATCAACACAGCATCAACACACACACATGACATCATCAACACACAGCATCAACACACATGACAACATCAACACACAGCATCAACACACATGCAACATCAACACACATGACATCATCAACACACAGCATCAACACACATGACAACATCAACACACAGCATCAACACAATACACATGACATCATCAACACAACAGACATGACTTCATCAACACAACAGACACGACTTCATCAACACAACAGACATGACTTCATCAACACAACACACATGACATCAACACACAGCATCAACACACATGACATCAACACACATGACATCAACGAACATGACATCATCAAAACAACAGACATGACTTCATCAACACAACACACGTGACATCATCAACACAGCATCAACACACATGACATCAACACACAGCATCAACACAATACACATGACATCAACACAGCATCAACACACATGACATCATCAACACATAGCATCAACACACATGACATCATCAACACACAGCATCAAGACACATGACATCAACACACAGCACCAACACACATGACATCATCAACACACAGCATCAAGACACATGACAGCATCAAGACACATGACATCATCAACACAACACACACCATCAACACACATCATCAAGACACATGACATCATCAACACACAGCATCAACACAATACACAGCATCAACACACATGACATCACCAACACACAGCATCAACACACAGCATCAACACACATCATCAACACACATGACATCATCAACACACAGCATCAACACACATGACAACATCAACACACAGCATCAACACAACACACAGCATCAACACACATGACATCATCAACACACAGCATACAGACACATGACATCATCAACACACAGCATCAGCACAACATCATCAACACACACATGACATCATCAACACAACACACAGCATCAACACACATCATCAAGACACATGACATCATCAACACACAGCATCAACACAACACACAGCATCTACACACATGATATCATCAACACACAGCATCAACACGCATGACATCATCAACACACAGCATCAAGACACATGACATCAACACACAGCATCAACACAACACACAGCATCAACACACATCATCAACACACATGACATCATCAACACAACACACATGACATCATCAACACACAGCATCAACACACATGACATCATCAACACAACACACAGCATCAACACAACACACAGCATCAACAAACAGCATCAACACACATGACATCAACACAACACACAGCATCAACACACATGACATCATCAACACAACACACAGCATCAACACACATGACATCATCAACACATGACATCATGCATCAACACATCATCACACAGCACAGCATCATCACATCACAGCATGACATCATCAACATCAGACACACATCAACACAACACACATGACATCATCAACACACACATCATATGACATCACACATGACATCATCATCAACACATGACATCATCATCACACATGACATCATCAACACACAACACATCATCATACATCAACACACATCACATCAACACAACACACACATCAATGACATCACACACACACATCAATCAACACACAGCATCAACATCACACACATGACATCATCATCACACATGACATCATCAACACACAGCATCAACACACATCATCAAGACATCATGACATCAACACACAGCATCAACACAACATCAACACACAGCATCAACACAGCATCATCACACACATCATCAAGACACATGACATCATCAACACATCACATGACATCATCAACACACAGGATCACACACATCAACACACAGCATCATCAAGACACATGACATCATGACACACAGCATCAACACACAGCATCAACACAACACACAGCATCAACACAACACATCACATGACATCACACACAGCATCAACACACATGACATGACACATCAGCACACACAGCATCACACATGACATCATCAACATCAACACACAGCATCAACACACATGACAACATCACACACAGCATCAACACAGCATCAACACACATCATCACAACACACAGCATCACATGACACATGACACATCAACACACAGCATCAACACACAGCACCAGCACTGCACACATCATCATCAACACAGCACACACATGACATCAGCACACATGACATCATCAACACAACACAGCATCAACACACATCATCAACACACACATCAACACACATCATGACACACAGCATCACACACATCAACACACAGCATCAACACACATGACATCATCAACATATCACACATGACATCATCAACACACATCATCAAGACACATGACATCACATCATCACATGACATCACACACATGACATCAACACACAGTCATCAACACACATAACATCAACACACAGCATCAACACACAGCATCAACACAACACACAGCATCAACACACATGACATCATCAACACACAGCATCAAGACACATGACATCATCAACACAACACACAGCATCAACACACATCATCAAGACACATTTCATCATCAACACACATCATCAACACAACACACAGCATCAACACACATGACAGCATCAACACAGCATCAACACGCATAGACATCATCAACACACATCATCAACACACAGCATCAACACAACACACATCATCACACATGACATCATCAACACACATGACATCATCAACTCACATGACATCAACACACGACATCAACACACATGACAACATCAACACACAGCATCAACACAAAACACAGCACCAACACACATGACATCATCAACACACAGCATCAAGACACATGACATCATCAACACACAGCATCACACATGACAAGACACATGACATCATCAACACAGCATCACACACAGCATCAACACACACATCACATCATCAACACACACATGACATCATCAACACACAGCATCACACATGACATCATCAACACACGCATCAACAGCACATCATCAATCAACACACAGCATCAACATCACATCATCATCACACACAACACAGCATCACACAGACATCATCACACACATCACACACAGCACAGCATCAACACACAGCATCATCATCAAGACGCATGACATCATCAACACACACACATGCATCAGCATCACGCAACATCACATCATCACACACATCAACACAGCATCATAAAACACAGCATCATCACATCAAGACATGTGATCATCAACACATGACATCAATCATCAACACGACATCAACACATTATCACACACATCAACACACATAACACACACACATCAACACAGCATCAGCATCAACAACACACATGACATCATCAACACACAGCATCATGACATCAACACACATGACATCATCACACACATCAGCATCAAGACACATGACACACATCATCACACACATCAGCATCATGACATCATCAACACAACACACAGCATCACACATCAACACAGCATGACATTATCAACACAACACACAGCATCAACACACATGACATCATCAACACACAGCATCAACACACATGACATCAACACAACACACAGCATCAACACACATGACATCATCAACACAACACACACACATCATCACACAGCATCAACACACATGAGATCAACACAACACACAGCATCAACACACAGCATCAAGACACATGACATCATCAACACAACACACATCATCAACACACATGACATCATCAACACACATGACATCATCAACACACAGCATCAACACACATCATCAACACACAGCATCAACACACATTACATCATCAACACACATGACATCAACACACAGCATCAACACACAGCATCAACACAACACACAGCATCAACACACATCATCAAGACACATGACATCATCAAGACACATGACATCAACACAACACACAGCATCAACACACATCATCAAGACACATGACATCATCAACACACATCATCAACACAAAACACAGCACCAACACACATGACATCAACAAACAGCATCAACACAACAGACATCAACACACAGCATCAACACACATGACATCATCAACACACAGCATCAACACACACAACATCAACACACAGCATCAACAAACATGACATCATCAACATACAGCATCAACACACATGACATCATCAACACACAGCATCAACACAACACACAGCATCAACACAACACACAGCATCAACACAACACACAGCATCAACAGACATGACATCATCAACACACATCATCAACACAACACAGCATCAACACAACACACAGCATCAACAGACATGACATCATCAACACACATGACATCATCAACACACATCATCAAGACACATGACATCAACACACAGCATCAACACACATGACATCATCAACACACAGCATCAACACACACAGCATCAACACACATCATCAAGACACATGACATCAACACACATCATCAACACAACACACAGCATCAACACACATGACATCATCAACACACATCATCAACACACATGACATCAACACACATCATCAACACACATTACATCATCAACACAGCATCAACACACATGACATCATCAACACACATGACAACATCAACACACATGACATCATCAACACACATGACAACATCAACACACATGACATCATCAACACACAGCATCAACACAACACACAGCATCAACACACAGCATCAACACACATGACAACATCAACACACAGCATCAACACAACACATAGCATCAACACACATGACAGCATCAACACACATCAACACACGACATCAACACACATGACATCATCAACACACAGCATCAACACACATCATCAAGACACATGACATCATCAACACACAGCATCAACACAACACACAGCATCAACACACATCATCAACACACATGACAACATCAACACACAGCATCAACACAACACACAGCATCAACACAACACACAGCATCAACACACATGACAGCATCAACACACATCAACACACGACATCATCAACACACATGACATCAACACACGGCATCAACACACATCATCAAGACACATGACATCATCAACACAACACACATGACATCAACACACCATCGATACAGTACATACAGCATCAACACAACACAAAGAGCATCACCACAACACACACAGCATCACAACAGACATATCCACACACATCATTGACACTATACTCACATCAACACAACACACACAGCATCAGTGATAAGAATCTTGATCAGCTTCAGTTTCAATCAAGAACAAACTCAACAAAATGTGAAACAGAAAACAAAACAAATGTTACAAGCAAAGTGCAACAATACACTAAATATATATACAGTTCTACTTTCTATCAGCTTTTGCAACGATTTAAAGTTTGTTACAATGGAGTTAGAGACACATACAAGGACATCTGAGCCTATGTTGACCAATGTCCTCCATCAGCACAAGGGTGAATGAAACAATTATATTTCCCAGCATTCACAGAGCATTTACTCAAACTTCAAAACAATCTAATTGCACATTTGCCTCTCAACATTCACAAGTCTTCAGTCTCAACATACTGTTTATTCCTTCATCATTCTCAAAGTCAAATGCTCTGAACTGATCACTTGTGTTTTCCATCATAGAGGAGTGTAGTTGTTACCTTGACAACCAGGAAGACATCATTGGTGGGGTAGGTGATGCTGAAGTTGCAGCCAACTGAGGGTGGAGATGTCCTGCCGTGGAACATGCATGCTGATCATTCGTTTCAGGTGGTCGGAGTTCATGTCGAAGTGGAATGTCTCCGAGATCTGGAAACAAACAGTATCTGGAGTATGTGACTTAGTGTACACTAGTGTTGGTAATTGGTTGAAATCTCACAACTGATGATTGGTTCGATACCAACGACCAATCATCGAAAAAAAATTGGTTAGCGTCATTTTTTCGATTTTCCTATTCAGGTTGTAGTTGCAGATAAGTATAAAGAAAAAAACATTTGGTTCTCTGTTGATGTTTTTAGAAACTGCACAAATTACATTTGCAGATTTCACATCCAGTGTAAAATGATTCAGTTCCAGTGTAACATTAACTTCCCAGATTATTCAAGAAATATTCAGTCACACTTTTCAGAAAGTGAAGTGAGTTTTCTTAGAAATAAACATGTTTTCAGGCCCTGACAACATCCTATATATATACCAACATCAAGTATTTCAAACTCTATTACAGTGGTTCCAAAATCGTTTGTGTTCGATTATGAAAAAAATGTGATCGATGGCTTGGTCGTTTGGCCACTGCGACCAATCTTTGATTATTTCAATTAATCGGAACACCACTACTTACTAGATAATCCAGTGTCAAATACTACTCACCTTCTTCCTCTCTCTAGCATCGTACAATGCGAGTGAAACAAAGATGGGTTCGACCTCCATCTCTAGACTGAAAGACAGAAAATGTACATGCTTTAGCGACATAAAAATATGTAATCATACCTGTTATTCCCATAATATTAATGTTCATAATTATTTCAATGAATCATCCTTCATCGAGTGTAAAGATATATTTTACCAGCAGAATTCTCTGTAATATATTCTAAATATGACTAAGCATGAACACGCAGACTTACGACAGCTGTAGACATTTGACGTGTATTCGGTGTCCGAAGTGCTCCTTGGGGGTCTCCACTGGTACTCGTCTCTCAATACACTCCTCCTAGAGATTCAACACAGATAATATTTAACAGGCATTACCAAATTAAATAAATCCATTGTGTAGTAGGAGTTGACCTGACTTTCATATTGTAATTTATGGCAATAATGATTTAAGTAGTGCAATATGTACCACAAAGGACTGCATGCATTCTTCATCGGCAATTCATACATCAGGCTTCCTGTGCATCACTTTGAAAACTTTTTTGTCCACCATTATGTTTGATATTGTTAAAGACACAACATCTGCATAATGGACACAGGAAGTTGCTCAAGTATAGTTTTACTTTCTCCATCAGGAATCAAGTTACAAATTTCTGATTTTCATCATTTTAGTTTGAATTGTCACTTATGTAAGAGCTATCAACGAGAAGAAGATGACATGATTTTATAAATTGCAATATGTTGGAATTCACCAAAAAGCATTGTGACATATATCCATAAGATTTATATTCAATTTTTTTTTCTTTTAAATTGGCAAATGCAGCAATATTGCACCCCAATACAGATTAATTTTCATGGATCATATGAGATTTCAGATCGACTGACAACAATGTCACTACATCGGAATGAGAAAAAACAAAAAGAGACCACAACATTGAAACTTACAAAATATTTCAAGACAATCTTCCCCCTCTGTCATCCTGTTGCCAGAGTTACACTGATCACTCATACCTGATTCACAAGCAGCTTACATTGTCTATATCACAGCTGCTATTTCCAACAATCAAACCAATTAGTTCTTTAA
This sequence comes from Haliotis rubra, assembly GCF_003918875.1. NCBI lineage: Eukaryota > Metazoa > Mollusca > Gastropoda > Lepetellida > Haliotidae > Haliotis > Haliotis rubra. Next base: position 824,094 of record NW_025767161.1, read on the forward strand.
TGCCACTACAGCCATGAAGGGATCAACACGATTTGAAGGAGTTATCTCCCTTGTCTCACCTCATCTTGTGGTGGATACAGACTGAAGATGTTGTCCTGTCTGTTCTGTTGGCGCTGGTTCTCGTTGTTGCGGTCAACATCGTCATATGACATACGTTCAAACAGGTTTGATAGGAGAGCATCTGCCTGGCTCTGTTTCAGGTCAAATATACTGCTGGCCCAGCTGCCGCGGGGTGTCTCGTTCAAGTGGAGGGACTGTCGCTTGTTGCTCTCCTGCTGTAAAAGTCATTGAAGATTTTACACACAGTGAGTGAGGCAGTCAGTGAGTGAGTGAGTGAATGAGTTAGTGAGTGGCCCATACTTGTACTATTAAAATGAACAGCATGAAACCTGTTTGTTTCAGCTCAGATGGCTGTTTAGTCAATCCGGGGATGGTGTTGTTAGCGAGTGATTAAAGTGTTCGCTCATCACGCCAAAGGCCAAGGGTCGCCCCCACATGGGTGCAATGTGTGAATCCCATTTCTGGTGTCCCCTGCCATGATATTGCTAGAATATTGCTAAAATCAATGTAAAACTAAACTCACTCACTTAGTCAATAAATCCAAATTAGTCATGACAGAAACAGAATATTTTAAATGTTTGGGGGATGAAGACAAAAGTATCAGGCTGTTTTTTCAGTAACAGGTAGCACTGGTGTATGTTTCATATAGCTAAATTCAACCCTGTAAACTTATACGTGTAACGTGTATTCATTATAGAATCTGCCGAAATAAAGAAATCGATACCAAAACCCATATGAAATGTACAAAAGTATTTCATAGCCATCTGTGAACACCTGAAGTCGACTCAACACACCGTTTTCACAGTTGTCACTTTCAACTGGTCAAGTCTTATACTTTTTCTTTGTTTGCAGGCACAAAATATTCTTCAAAGAGTGAGTGCCTTTAGAAATTAACATGAAGCATACGATTATTAGCCTAGTGAGTTTAAACTCAAAGCCATGAACCAGCTCTCATGAACTAACCTCTTCATAAAGCAAACTGGTGAAGAGAGTTACCAGTTAATACAATACACTGTGTAGAATTCCTTACATAAATCTGTACCAGAGACTTGAAAGATATTGGTGCAGACATATTTGCATTTTCACTCAAAGCAATTTAGCCAATATTCATAATCGATCAATAGTTAGCTAATGATTACTGATCTCTCATCGATATCCAGGGGTGGAAATAACTTTAAAATTGCTAGTGTACTCCGGTACAGTGGCACATGTGAAATCACTTGCCCTGAAAATTTTCCACTACACCGGCCGTTTAAATAAACAACATAATTAACATTGGAAAGTCAACTGGACGCCAGTACTGTGTGATATACGAATCTGCTTGCCCGACAGAAAAAAACACTGGACTCGGACGTCAGGCAATGGGTTATCTCCACCCCTGATATCGATAGCGGCCATCCCAGGGGCCTCCATACATCACCCCAGAGATGTTACCTTTTCATGCTCCATGGGCATCTCATCCATGTCATCAATCTCATACTCTTGATGTATGATGCCATCTCGGTCGGCCAGCTTCTCCTTGCTGTGGAAACTCGAGCTGTATCTCTGGTATCTACAGACACATACACCAAACTAAGGCCACAATCCACTGATCATGTTCATCGTCATATTTTCATCTCATTTTCAAAAATGTGATGTTGAAGTGAGGGTGTTTTTTAACATGCGAAGTTCATAAAAAGTAGGGGCGGTCGGGTAGCCTAGTGGTCAAAGCGTTGGCTCGTCACGCCGAAGACCCGGGTTCGAATTCCCACATGGGTACAATGTGTGAAGTCCATTTCCGGTGTCCCTCGCCGTGATGTTGCTTGAATATTGCTAAAAGCGGCGTAAAACCAAACTCAGTCTGTCAGTCAGTCATAAAAAGTATGTGCTGAAATGTGTCCGTAACGGATGTCACTGAGGTTGCTGGAACTTAGTGGAAGCCTACTGAACCTATATTTTCAACAAATATTTCAATGTTGATGTCCATTATTTCATGTTAATTAATTGCCTTGCTATTCAGTTTTGATGTTTAATCATATTTCAAACCATAAAAATCCATGTTTAGTCCATTCTACTCATTTTGACCATCCTGACCATATCAAAGCTACAGATAACTTTTGGGGTCATGAGTTATCTACCCGCTTGTGTTCATCCCAATTGGGTATCCTAAGTTTCCTTTGAGTAACCAAACAAATTGTACGCACCTTACTCAAACTCAATTGGGTATCTTGCCATTAATTGTAAAAATATAATACAATTAAAATGTTGGTTTACGTGTTGTTGTTTTTTTATATTTGATCTGTAAAATGAGAAACGTTAAGAAAGACTGCAAGTAGCCAAGTTCATGTCCTGAAATAGAACCTCACAATATACCCCAGTTATTTTATTTATCCACCGGTACACAACAAGATTTGACATTTTGTGTGTATGCATATAAGATCAAATTCATTGAGTATTTACAAAAATTCAAGCATACTTGTACGCAATAGACTTAATAGAAATTGAGTTTTCACAAATATTTGCGTAATTTACGCAGATACATAGGTTATCTGTACCTCTGCCATATATAATTATACAGTCCCTCTGTTGCTTACTGCTATGTTAGTAACATTCAGTAAACAAGGTGGATGGGTATCAAGTGGTTTTTTTTAGGTGTACTAAGTTTCAGATACCTTGAACAATATTTCATGTGTATCATTGTCCTAGGATTCCTAAAGGTTTGATTCCTAGACTTTCACCTCATGAAGGTTCTGGTACTATTATATTTAGACAGGAAATGAAAATTTGTAAGTGTAAGATATGGAGACAGAATGTATCTCTCTTACCTGCGGGTGACAACAGTGTAATCCGACGTATATCGCTGCACACAGTCTTTGACTATTGGATCCAGATCGCTATGGAAACCAAAAAGAAACATACAGTTTGCAACAGCAGAATAAAGGGGAACCTACCTATGACACAACACAACCAGCAAAGCTGATGCTATTGTTTACTTGTTAAAAAAACCTTGTTGAACAACTGAAGTTTTGTCTGTTTATTGTTTAATGCCGCAGCACATATCAATTTTCCACCTATAAGATGGCGGGCTGAAAATATTCAAGTCTGGACTAGACAATATAATGACTGACATCAGGAGCATTGATCTGCGCAATTGGGATATGATGACAGGCATTAACCATCCGATTCCATTAGCCACTTTCTATGACAAGCATGGGATGCTGAAATTAATTTCGAAGGGTCTAAAGTATTGAAATTGAAGCCTTATTTGTGCACTACTAATGTAATATTGATGTGATATTTATGCTATATCAGTGTAATATTGGTGCAAAATCAGTGTAATAATGATGTTAACTGGTGTATAATCTGTGTAATATTAATGTAATACTGGTGCAATACTTGTGTAATACTGGTGTAACACTGTTGTAATACTGGTGTAATACTTGTGTAATACTAGTGTAATACTGGTGTAACACTGTCGCAATACTGGTGTAATACTTGTGTAATACTTGTGTAATACTGGTGTAACACTGGTGTAACACTGGTGTAACACTGTCGTAATACTAGTGTAACACTGGTGTAATACTTGTGTAATACTAGTGTAATACTGGTGTAACACTGTCGTAATACTGGTGTAACACTCGTAATACTGGTGTAACACTAGTGGAACACTGGTGTACTACTTTGTAATACTTGTGTAATATCGGTGTAATACTTGTGTAATATCGGTGTAATACTTGTGTAATACTTGTGTAATACTGGTGTAACATAATATCAGTGTACATGCACTTTCTTCACACAACTGTAAACTCAAGTTCCTGCACAATCCCCAGTGTTAAACTTACCTTGACTCAGGGACAATTGGCGTGACAGTACGACTTGTTTTAGGCACTGTATGGACATCGATATCATCTTCTGGGTATAACAGTAGGTCCTTGAAAGGATCTCGTTCAATGAGGCACTGATTTTGTATAACAAAGTCCTCAAAATCTGGAGGTTCAATCCCATCATTTGCAAGTGTCTGTGAGGAAAGAAAATGCATAATTTAGATGTACATCTGTTCGCAATGTTATCAGGTCAAATTCAAGCAGATGAAGAACTAATACATTTCATACCATGTCTGTATACATAGAACATACACAAAACACAGTCTGACACAACCAAATCAAAATAATTTCAACCTGCTCCAGAGAAACAGATAAGCTGCATATCTGCGTAAATTACGCAACTATTCATGTGAAAACTCAATACAGTACGCTTGAAGTTTTGTAAATGCTCAATAAATGTGATCTTACATGCATACACACAAAAATGTCAAATCTTAGCTTGCTTACTGGTGGTTAGATAAAATAACTAAGGTATACTGAGAGGTTCTATTTCAGGACATGAACTTGACAACTTGCAGTCTTTCTTATCATTTTTTTTATATTACAGATCAAATATAAATAACCAACACTAACATTTAAATATTATTATATTTCTAAAATTAACGAAAAATGGCAAAATACCCAATTGAGTTTGAGTGAGGTGAGTACAACTGATTTGGTTACTCAAAGGAAAATTACTAGGATACCCAATTGAGATGACACAAGCGAGTACATAAGTCAAGGACCAAAACAGTTATCTGTAGTTCTGCTGCTTCTGTTGCTTGTATATCCATTATCAAAAACATTCTACAAAACATCACTAAACTTCTGTTTACTGCATCAGGCATTTAGTTCTGCTTAAGGGGAATTTGGCATTCCATATCAGTATAGCAGGGTCAACATGAGGCAAATATTACCAACACTCTGCTGGGGTGTGGGGTCGTTTATTTCGGTGGATGTGATTGATATATGACACCCCTGTGGGTGGTACAAAGGTGTACACCAATCGGGCACATCACCAGTCTTATGGACGGGGACTTATCTGGTCAATATTACATTGTAGGTCTGTCCATGCTGTCTTTACGTGGCAAGGAGTCAGTGCAGAATGAGTCAAATTGTGCATGGAGTTAGTGAGACCAATCAGCTGAGAAGCGTCATGGCTTGGGCAATTAGTGAAAGAGGCCAAGCTCTAAAGTTTAACCCTTAAAGTGCCTAATAATAACATAGCTAAAAGGAGAGAATGATTAGATTAAAATAATATATTTACACTAAAATACACTTGCTACATAAGCAGCATAAGGATTTCCTCCCAATCCTCCATTGTCACTGGTTAATAATCATGATAATAATGCATTCATATCAAACCAGTACTTAGCATTTCACAAACAAGTATTACGATGCTTAATGGTTTAAAAAATAAATCTGGTACTTGTCAGTTGTAATGACGAAGAGTGCCATATTCATATCATGAAAACTACCCTGAATTTTTATTTGAAACCCAAAAAAGGATGTATTTGACATATCTGACATGTTTCAACACATATCTAATCAAAACAACACATCACTAATTTCTGTCTGAGAAATGATATCAGATAGAAATTAGGCCAAAAAAGATATATGTCGTTTCCTATTACATGCTTTTTAAAAATAGGGTCGGTGGGTCAGCTTTATCTTTTTTATTACTTTTTTGTTTTTGTTTAGTAGCACCAGGTGGGCACCTGAGAATGTCTTCAAGGATACCATATCATGTTGTGACAATGCCTTGTGATGAAACATTGATAGATTTCTATATCAAATCATTATTCATGTTATTTATTTGCAGGTTTTGTCAGTGAGAGCAATCCATTTTAGCCCTACGTACACTGAAAAACATGAAAATATCATACTCGATTTTGATGAAAATGATGAGTTGAAATGCACTCCAGTCATGATTTTGACTTGGTTAAAAAAATTTTTTAGGGTCGGGTGGGTTAGGATAGGGTCGGTCGGGTTACCGGAGACGGACATATTATTTTTTTGGCCTTACAATGCAGTGGTAACATTAATAAAGTGATATTGATAGTGATATGATCATATTTTGTTAGTTGTCAGCTTGAAAATCAGTGTGTCACTGATTGTGTCCACCTGTAAACATCAAGGTAAAACTAAACATTTGGGGTATCCTAATACTAGATATCCCAGTGACAATTAGAATAGCATCAACACTCAACACTAAAAGCCCTCACAATACTTAACACTTATTAAGCATGCACTAACAGATCTCTCAGCAGTATTTAACACAAATGACAATCACTCACCCCTGTTGTTTGCTGAGTGTGGTGGGTGATGAAAGTGCTGCCTGTACTACTATGAGAGTGGGTGGTGCTCTTGGCACTGGAGTTGGAAGGCTCAGGTGCAATAAAGATGGTTGAAGACACCTGTCTGCGCACCTCTGCCGCACCTTGTCTACAACACATACGACAACAGTGAAACCTCTGTAGTTTGAACTGGAAATACTTTAGTTAAATTTTTAAATTAGATCTTTTTCGCTTGTACAATTCCTCTCTGTCATCATTTAACAATCTTAACAAAACGTTTAAATATCTCCAAACAGAATCATAGTTTTGCCCATTTTGACTGGTAGTCTAAACGTGATCCAGCTGATTGTTGTAATGCGTTTTCAGATACTTAATAGCATGACTCATGAAGGTCATGAATATTGACCTTCAGTAACTTCAGTAAATCCAGTGATCAACAGCATGAGCATGGATCTACACAATTGGGATTTGATGACATGTGTTAACCAAGTCAGCGAGCCTGACCACCTGATCCCCATACAGTTGAGACATCAGAATAGCTGAACATCATAATGGTTATTTGTCCCTCACACGTGAAGGTCTGGGTTAGAATATTGATCTTTAGTAACCCATGCTTGTCGTAATAAGAGGCGACTAACGGGATCGGGTGGTAAAACTAAACTCACTCACTCACTCACCACTTAATAACATCCGCTGTTTTCTTGCTCACCCCATGAACAACTTAAAAGCATATCACTACCCTTAAAAAGACACATTATCTTCAACATAAGCCACAATCTGAGTGTTTACATTGTATGTGTGAGACAACACACTTTGTCACTGCGTGAATAAATACTGCGGTCTGAAACATATCATGTCCAAATATATATAATCCAATGATATATTCCATTCATTACCTTACTGCATCATATTTTTCTGACTCCCTCCCTTCTTCCCCACGAAATACATGCAACATCTTTCATGACTCCTTCTCAGTTCTCTCCCCCTCAAAGATACATGACTGGTGTCTAAATACTGTTGTGATACAAAGATGTGACTCCCCTTTCTCTCTGTGTCAGTTGTGACCGCCTCCGTGGTGTAGTGGTTAGAGCGTCCGCCCGGAGAGCGGAAGGTTGCGAGTTCGATCCCCGACCACGACATACCAAAAGACGTTAAAATATAGTATTTGTTGGTCCCTGCCTGTGCTAGTACAAGCAGACGCACATACACATACACACGCATGCACGTCGTCATATGAGCGAAATATTCTCAACAACGACGTTAAACCCAATTTCACCTTACCACAACTGTGTCAGTTGTCCATGAAATCCTCACCACTCAGTATCTTGCTAACCGGGCCCCCCTCTTCAGTAACAAATGACAAGTCTCTAAGTTGGAACCTCCCACACATGATATCACTTCAGACCTACTCACTATGTAAATGTATAGATCTGTAATTGAATCATCAGGCTAAAATCAGTAAGTTCGATCCCTTGTGGTTCAATCATTGGGGTTCTCCTGTCAGATATGTGGAGCACACTTATTTACATGACAGATCTAAGATGTTTACCCCCGGTGGAAAATCTTTGTTTGTGACTCATTTTGATAACACGCTTAACTTTTTAGATAGATGCACGTGGAACGAGACCCTGCTAACTTAAACCTATACAGTTAAGAGGACAAATTTACTGTGTCAAATAACCATTAGTTCTCACTCTTATTGCATACTTACTTGCTTAATTTCTGAGCAAAGGCTCTCTGGCCCGTAGAGGCCATTTTTCCTGTTATGAATGCGTACTACGTCATCGAAATGTGTGTTCTGGGTGCGTTTTACCAAACACTCCTTTCAGCCGTCGTTATCGGGTTCTGCGGTGTATCAGATTTCTTTCGCAGTTTCTGCTATATCACGGCACTGTGATGTTATGGAAATGTATCGCAAACAAATACTGGTACTTATTTTTTTTTAAAAACACCCGCTGGGGTGTCTTTGTGTTTATATGAGCGTTGAAGACAGAACGTGGTTTTCAGTGCTCGGCTGCTTGTCAATGCGACAAAACCTGATTGTCAGGAATATACAAAATCATATTTCCCTTGGCTGTAGGGTTTCATGTTATGGCAAGGCATTTTATATGGCCAATCTTACGTACATCACAACAACAGCACATGTACAGTACAAAACAGGCTACTGATAAGGAACATTATCTTTCCGCCACGTAAAATACTTTAATTTCATTGGTCAATGACGCTAAGTTTCCGTGTCACCCCACCTAGGAATACTGTCGTATGTCGCCTACCGGCTCGGGTAACACTGCTACAAAGAGGCGTACATCAGACCGTATTACCCCCGAGAGAAGCATACAACGTATAATGTCATGCCTTGTTAGGTTGAAGTTATAATGATTTTGTGTGCTACAAATTCGAACATTTATAGAAACAAAAGCGATTCTGGGATCCGAACCCACTCTCGCAGAGCGAGGTACCTAATCGCCTGCACATAAAAGTAGAAACTATGAATGCACAATGTCATTTAAAAAGAGGTTAAATGTTACTTTCTCGGGAAATACAATTTCAAGCAGGGAGAATAGGAGACGTACGTAGATTATCCCTGATTCAAGTAACATTGGGGTGGGGTGGGGGCAGGGGGGTTTAAGTCCCATCAGGAATTCGAACAAACACTCTCAGAGCGAGGCACCAACTCGCCAGTACACTACATGCTAGAATTTACAATTTGCTTAGAAAGTGAAATCCTAAACATACCATTTGTTACACTTGACCACTTTCTAAAGGCGTTGTGTATTCACGTACAAGGTGAATACAGTTCTAAGCCGCTTGTAACAATATTCCAGCCATATCACGGCGACACCGTACCTGGGCTTCACGCATTGTACACATCTAGAGAATGGAACCCGGAACTACCACGTGACGAGCGAACGCTTAAATAACCACTTGTCTACCCAACCGCCCCTAACCATCCCTGCATAAATACAGGACTCTTGGTCATAGGGAGGAAACGACTTGACGTGCAGCAGCACTATGTGTCCATAGAGAGTTGTACACAGCGTTCGAATTAGCTACTGGCCCGCTAGCCAAATACTAGCTGGTTGTGAATCGGGCCAGTAATATACATGTATTGTTAAAATTATCCCGGCTGGCTAGCTGAAAATTTCTGATAATTTGTGCTTTATTTAATGCACATTAATATGATGAAGTCAATTATTAACGTGTTAAAAGTCCGTCCGCAATCGTTTCGTGATATTTATTATCTCTTGTCACACGAAGATCGCTATATATAAAAATGTTGATAGCGTTGCGCATTTTGTTGCATTTTGATACTGATATTTTGCAGGGCCAGTGAAGTATGATGTGGGCTTGCAGCATTAACTATAGGTACTTAACTAATATAGCCCTCCTGGCCAGTGACATTTCAAAATTAATACATACACTAGTTGTACGAGCCTGTAATCACTCGTCGTCGCAGTGTACGTGCGTGCGTTCGTGCCCCATAGGTAGGGTAGCCTAGTGGTTAAAGCGTTCGTTCGTCACGATGAAGACCCGGGTTCGATTCTCCCCTTGGGCATCACTTCTGGTGCCCTATGCACCCACTTCCTGGAAATGGCAGTGTTATATTTGTACAGTGCCTCGGATTTGAAAAATCTGACACAGGGTCATACAAAAAACAGAACGGTGGATGTACAGGACTTAGATGTTATTACATGAAGAACAAACATAGGGTTGAAAACAAAGTAATGTCTATAACATATACATGCATGATTTACATAATCTGACGTTTTCATTCACTATACGTAATGTCTGCCCGTGTTAAGGAAATATCATATTTCAACTTTATAATGGTATTTTATATATATACATCCATTAAGCAATTGTTATCTATCACGGAGTGTCAATTACTAAACTGTACTTTTGTTTTTAATTGAAAACATGTAAATAATATATAAAAAAGGATAATTTCCTTATATAATTTCATCTGATTGATATACAAAAAAGCATAACAGAATGTGTGAATGGTGCTCAAGCGATATCAGGTTGATTAAAGTTGTCTAAACTGAATAAAGTCTGTTTTAGAAGTTCTATTCTAAAAATCATAGAATAAGTACATAACGGCGGCCATCTTGGAAATGGCTCCCAAAATCATATTCAGCCGAGCATCCGAAATGTCCATCATAGTCATACAGTTGAGTGAGTGAGTTTAGTTTTACGTCGCACTCAGCATAATTTCAGCTATATGGCAGCGGTCTGTAAATAGTCGAGTCTTGGTCAGACAATCCAGTGATCAACAGCATGAGCATGGATCTACGCAATTGGGATTTGATGACATGTGTTAACCAAGTCAGCGAGCCTGACCACCTGATCCCTATACAGTTGAGACATCAGAATAGCTGAACATCATAATGGTTATTTGTCCCTCACACGTGAAGGTCCAGGTTAGAATATTGATCTTCAGTAACCCATGCTTGTCGTAAGAGGCGACTAACGGGATCGGGTGGTCAGGCTCGCTGACTTGGTTGACACATGCCATCGGTTCCCCATTGCGCAGATCAATGCTCATGCAGCTGATCACTGGATTGTCTGGTCCAGACTCGATTATTTACAGACTGACGCCATATAGCTGGAATATTGCTGAGTGCGACGTAAAACTAAACTCACTCACCACTTAATAACATCTACTGTTTTCTTGCTCACCCAATGAACAACTTAGTCTGGTCCAGACTCGATTATTTACAGACTGACGCCATATAGCTGGAATATTGCTGGTTGCGGCGTAAAAATAAACTCACTCACTATTTCAAGAGATGTCGTCACTGATGTCGCTGCTTTCATGTTCGTATTTGCTCTACGATAAAAGGGCGGCTGAGTAGCCTAGTGGTTAAAGCGTTGGCTCGTCACGCCGAAGACCCGGGTTCGAATCCCCACATGGGTACAATGTGTGAAGCCCATTTCTGGTGTCCCCCGCCGTGATGTTGCTGGAATATTGCTAAAAGCGGCGTAAAACCAAACTCAGTCAGTCAGTCTACGATAAACGCAGTCGTTCATTTCGATAAAAGAAACCCCTGCACCCATTGCGTCATCGCTGTCTTTGTTGAAACATGCCATTGTATTACAATTGCGTAACTCGGTGCTCATGTAGTTGATCACTGGATTGTCACACCGCCGCCATATAGCTGGAGTGAGTTTGGTTTTGCGCCACTTTTAGCAATATTCCAGCAATATCACGGCGGGGGACACAAGAAATGGGCTTCACACATTGTACCCATGTGTGAAATCGACCCGGGTCTTCGGCGTGACGAGCGAACGCTTTAACCACTAGACTACCCCACCGCCCCCCATAAAGCTGGAACATCGCTGTGTGCGGCGTTAAACACCAAACCAAACCAAATCTTAGTCAAGTGTTATTCGTCAGAGCAGTCTTTCTGCCACACACGCCATTATATATAGGTACTTCCTCTCAACCGGAGGCACTTCAGCCATGATGTCAAAATTTGGGATGAAGAAATGGTCCATCGGCAGCTCTCCAGTTAACATCTTCTTCAGCTTGACAATGCTCAGTTTCAGCCTGTTAACCAAACTATCATTCCCCCACATATGGTCCCCCAGCGTAGCCACATAGAACTCGTTCCACATCAGGGTTCGTAGCTGGAACGTGGTGAACTTATGTTTGGCCACACAATACCCATGTTCCCGGGTGTATTGGGCAGCACGACGAAGTTCTGAAGCGATCTCTTTGCCCTGAGTAGCAAGACTCTCGTCCATTCTAGCAGAGTCCTCGTCGTCCTTTGCAATCTCCAGTATCCTCTTCAGGATCCGTAGCACTTTCTTCCTACACGTCCGCTCAGTGCTTCCAGCACATTCGTCATTTTCGTCCAGGTCAGCATGTTTCGTAATTGTCTTTTCACTTGCTGAAAATGAAAGACGCCAAAGAAGATCCCTGTCTTTAGCATCGGCTGTGAACAGATATGTCTTCAGTAAATAACTTTGACATGGCAAATACATGACATATTTTGGCACTTGAACACCCACCCCCCTCCACCCCCCCACAATACCATTGTCAAATGCCGTGTTTGTCATATGTGAAATACTTTTCCCGTGAGATACTCTTTCTCCTTAAAGGGGCGGTGGGGTAGCCTAGTGGTTAAAGCGTTGGCTCGTCACGCCGAAGACCCGGGTTCGATTCCCCACATGGGCACAATATGTTAAGCCCATTTCTGGTGTCCCCCCGCCGTGATATTGCTGGAATATTGCTAAAAGCGGCGTAAAACTAAACTCAGTCAGTCAGTCAGTCTTTCTCCTTAAAACCACAAACTGCTTGAATCTTTGAAGAGCATTTAGGAGTAGAATACACAGGGACCTGAAGGAGCAAGCATGCACTCCGAAACATCATGTAATTCACAATAGAGAAGTTGACATCCCTAAATCAAGCTGCTTGGTGATAGTTTACAAACAACATTGTGTTTTAGTGAGTGAGTGGGTTTAGTTTTAGCCTGTTTTTAACAATATTCCGGCAGTATCATATAGAGGGTGTGACACATTGTACCCATGTGGGAAATCGAACACAGGTTTTCGTCGTGAAGAGCGAACGCTTTATCCACTAGGCTACCCCACCGCCCCTCCTTGTTTTTGAATTACCAAAGTACAGCTAAGACTGAAAGTAATCGGAGTCCACAAAACATCTTATCAGATAGGCTAATAACTAATATACGTTGATATATCCATATTTCATATGTGTGCAAAACAGACGCAAACTTTCAAACATCCCCCTCAATGTACACACATATATAGTAAGAATACCTCACGCAACGAAACCATATAATACAAGATGTAATTGTGTTTTGGGCAAATGGTTAATATTGTTTAACTGATACCAAGGTGAACAAAATTATTGGCGTCTGTTAATAGACAAATCAGTTTCTTGAACTATCCCAACTGCCAAATTTATTTGAAAATGAAAACGCCGCACTCAGCAATTTTTCAGCTGCAATGACGACTATCTGTAAATATTCGAGTCTGAACCAGACAATCTAGTGATTGACATAATCGATTTTAACAATTAAGATACGATTACATGTGTCATCCAATTCAGCGAGGCAGACCACCCGATCGCGTTAGTCGCCTCTTACGACAAGCATGGGTTGCTGAAGACCCATTGTGACCAGGATCCTCACGGGTGAAGTTGAAAATGTCGAAAACATATTTGCAGTACCTATGTCACACTCCTTAGCTACAACAAGGAACCCTTTCTTTGATATGTCCTTCAGTTGTCTCTGCGTACAGCCGCTGAAGTCTCCAGCGGTGTCTGGCCATCCAGGGAAGTAGAGAGCAGGAACCAGGTCAATGGAGATGACGAAGTTGCTATCGCCGTCTTTTAGACCAGTGTCGTAGTTAATCCCGAATGAAGGAGACCCAGGTTCCTGGGTAGTGTCCCCTACAACAGAGAATGGTAAGCATGGCTAGGAGCACTTCCCTTTCTGAAAGGTATTGTTTCATTCGAAAGTGCAGTGATGTTGAGTGGGTTTAACCTTTACGCCGCCTTTAACAATATGTCACAGAGGGAGGGGCACCAGAAATGGGCTTCACACATTGTACCCATGTGGAGAATCGAACCCGGGTCTTCGGCGTGAACCACTAGGCTACCCTACCGCTCTGCATGTGAAGAAATAACTTCTTTGATGGGCAGTTTTAGAAAATGAGGTGATGAAGAATGATGATAATTTTATGGATATACAACTTCTTCATTCTTGACAACGACATTAGAATCTATTTACAAATTGCCTGATTTTACACATTGACTAACATATCCATAAAATTATCATCATTCTTCGTGAAGAAATAAGTTTAAATATGAGGAAAAGAAAGTAATATCCGTAATGTTTTATGCGTTTGCTTCACAATAATACGTGTTTAGTATCATTGATCACGGCGGGGGACACCAGAAATGGGCTTCACATTGTACATATGTGGAGAATCGACCCCGGGTCTTCGGCATCAACCACTAGGCTACCCTGCCGCCCTGTTGAATATGTGAAGATATTTAAGTTTAAAATATGGGGACACGAAACTTTTAAAGTAATATCCATTATGTTTAATGCGTCTGCTTCACAGTAACCCGTATTTATTATCATTGATTTAAATGATTCCTTTTCTTATTTTCTGACTTACTCGTTATTGGTCTGACCAGCATGTCTTCAAGACAACTGAAAATATATTGTCTGAATTTGGTGGAACTGAGGAAGTCTTCCTGACAAAAGTTGGTTAAGTCTTCCTGCGGCTGTGTGACTTTCACATAACAGAAGCCAACAGGGGCTCCCCGCGTAGACACTTCAAGGCTCTGGAGCTTTGCCACAAACATACAATCCATCTCATCAGGGCAAGATACCTGAAGCATAAAGAAACAATGAGTGAGTGAGTAGTGAGTGAGTGAGTTTAGTTTTACGCCGCACTCAGCAATAAAAGTGTAAGTACTTGTTTGTAAAGAGATGTGCTTTTGGAAGTGTCCTGTTTAACGCCACCGTTAACAATATGTATGACTATGTTATCGGCATATAAATTTGCACATCATATATTATAATCATAATAATCTGGACCAGGCAGAACACTTAAGGCATAATCACTTATTCACTGACAGTGACAGGATCTGACCAACCAATCCGATTTTCAGGCAGCTTCAGCAAGGGCATGAGCTACGATGGAATCATTTTGATTGTCCAGAGGAGACAAGAACGAATGTACGTAGCAGAGTGAAGTGATTTTGTATACTATCAAAAATAGTGTTCCACAACCCCAAAAACGAAATGATCATCTGACTACTAACTACCAGTTGGCGATGACATGTCTGTACATTCATTTTGATCTGAAGCAAGACTTTGAACCTTCAAAAGTTCACTTAAACATTGATACCATACTTTACGGAAACCCTGCTCTGCCAAATACTATCAATGAAAATATCTTTAGACATGTGCATAAATACATCGTACGAAGTAAGCGCTTCGATAAATGAATAATATGTCTTAATATTATTATGTCCATTCATTACGTCCATTCATTATTGTTCATGTTTCTGATTGGAGCGGGCGGTAATAAGTTACATAACTTGTACCCAATCCATTTCAACATAGAATAGATTCTGAATACAATGTATGTTCAAACAAATAATTCATTTCACAGTATACTATTGTGATCAGCTTACCTTGGTTCCATCATAGTAAGAGCCGGACTTCAGGTCTCCCCAACGCCATGACGTCTTTGCCTCCAAGTGACAGACCACTTTCTGGACTAAAGAGTTGAACATTTCCCGAGCAGTTGCTATCTGATGCTTTCGCAGCTGAACCTGTTTTCCAAAGAATTCACCGATATTTCTTGTATTCTTGGTACTTATTATTTTCTTCTCAAAAATATCATTTGCAAATTGTTCCAGTTCTTCTTTATCTGTGGATGACAGAACAGGTTTCTGTCCATTGTATGTCATTTCTGTGAGACGCTTTGATTCATCATCAATATATCGACATGTTTCCCCTGTGTTGGAACACCCATCACTGTTTTGAAATTTCTTCGAATCTCGGCTTTCTTCCTCCTTATCGTCATCTTGTTCCTGTTTTACAGATGTAACTTTTGTTTTGGCTGAGATCATCGCATCACCTCTCTTTTGACATTTGACATGATTTGCCAACGATGCATATTTTCTGTGACAATGATGGCACGTTTTCTTGGGATCTCGGATTTCTTCTTCCTCATCCTTATCTTTTGCCATATGTATTTTTTTCCTTACAGTTGACATCGGAGCAGTTCTTCGTTTCACACACTTTGTCTAATGGAATCAACCTGACATTAACTGCTTACTTGTTTGACAGAAGTGCTGTTCAAATGGTTTGTTGTTTTGTTTTAATTGTTTCAGCATGAGATTTTTTTTGCGCTGCTTGTTGTCATAAATATAACGCCTCCAGGTAGATATCCTATCTGAAAAGAAATAATTTCCAATATGTCACGTGGAATTATGTAAATATGCCTGAAAATATTTTTGTTACCCTGACTTTAACAAAGGATTTTGTTTTGCCTGTTGGCTGAAGCGTTCGCTTGTCACGCCGAGTTCGATTGTGTACAGTATGCAAAGCCCATATTTTCACCCCGCCGTGATGTGAAATAAAAGCGCGTATGTCTTCATGTTAGACCAGACTAAGTCGGGTTACTCGTGCAAGCCTTTCGGGATACCACGCCTCCGTTGAACATGCGATGCTGCAGCTAAAGCAGCTCTTGACAAGCCCTTATCTCCACTGCTGATCCCGTACAGTGAATGGTTATACCTACTTGGGTTGTCAGTCAAGACGTGATGAGGTAATTTTACGACGATGTCGTATTGGCCACAGCCGATTTACTCATGACTATCTGCTGAAAACGGATGGGGATGGACCCCCCATGTGTGTCTCTTGCGATGAGGTTTTCACCATCAAGCATATTCTGCTTGAATGCGTGGACTTATCGTCTGCAAGGGACTTACATTATGATGCAACAAACCTGAAAGATCTGTTCTCCCGCGTGAGCGCTCATCTGATAGTGAACTACCTGAGGGAAGTTGAACTGTATCATAAATTGTAACTGTGAAATGTCACTAACAAATTGCCTGCCTTTAAATTTGATGCTATTACTTTTTCTGCTTTTAAATGACAATGTAGTGAATATATGTTTTTGAAATAAAACTCATACCGAGTATGTACTTACAATGTTTATTAATGCAAACTTGTTCTCGTCACTATATGGCTGGAATAATGCCGATGTGACGCAAAACCCAACTCAACTCAACTCAACTCCGCTGAACATGGTGACCCCACTGAAAGACCGTACACTGTATCCGAGACTACAACCGCACAACCCGTCTCTTTATCCAGCGCCGGTTGGGGTAACACGACACCACACTCGTGTGAGTGAGTGAGTTTAGTTTTACGCCGCTTATAGCAATATTCCAACTACATCACGGCGGGGGACACCAGAAATGGGCTTCTTACATTGTACCCATATGGGGAATCGTACCCGGTTCTTGACGAGCAAACGCTTTAATCACTATATAGTCTACCCCACCACACCGGAGATACTATAGTTATCTGCTGGACCGCATCGCTATAGACGATTGAAGAACATGTCACACGACTTAAAGTAACATGTTATGCTTGCCCATTAGGCGTGGAGATCAGCGCTATACAAATGCCCTGATTATGTTTTACAGATTAAAGATAGTATGCAGCAGAGAGGGTTCGGGTGATCCTGGCACAGTCAGGCTGGTAAGGCTCATCATCAGCTCAGGGCCCTTGCCCCCTTTACACGCAGCCCAGACAGCGAATGGGACTTCTACCAGGAAAAACTGCTTAGTTGAACCCTCTAAGAATTTCCGGAAAATATATATCACTATTATTATTATGACATGAATTATTTGAAGCGTGCATTAATAATTCCACCGTTCCTGCCTATCTTTACAATCAGACACATTTGTTTTAATTTTCACAAATAAACCTTCAACAAATAAACTTGCATACTAACAGGCAATTTAGAAATACGAATTATACTACCCATCAAAAGTTTAGACTCACTTAAAGAACTCACTATATGTTATGTATATACAGTGGAAACCTGATAAGTAAAATGTCAAGGGACTCGCCAAAAATTGTTTACTTATCAGGTATTTTACTTATCCAAACTTATAAAAACCTGCAAATGACAACCATATGCATGTATATGTATGCATATGTAACAATGAACAACTTATCAGGGCTGGCCTCCAGTTGTCAGTGTATTGTCAACTGTCATGACGCCAGCGAGCTGTAAACAGGATGTTTGTTTGACTGGAGACTGACACGACTGCCCCTCATGTCGGATTATGTGGTGATCGCTAATTTAGTTATCCAGTCTCTTTTGTTAAGTAATTTACTTCCAGGGACCGTGAGAAGACGTTTAGTTAAGCGGTATTGTTTACTTATCCGAGTTTAGTTAACCAGACCCTAATAGTGATAATTAATGTATGTATGTATATATTTGGTTACATCGAAGATGAATTTCTCTACAACTTGGGGGAACCAACTGCAAACCTTGTGCAGATGGGTTGCAAGAGGATCACGCATCAAATTGCTGAAAAGCATGTGCAAATATCGCGCATGTGAACAGCTGCGTTTTGGTGTTGAGTTTTGTAAAGAATTCGCCAATTTTCACCGCGTTTCACCATTTATTAAACTCATGACTATAATATTTTCAGCGTTACGAATTTGTTTTACAATACATCATTTCCTCTGTAAACAGTACCTTTAAAAGTATGGAATATGTTGCAAAATCTAGTTTAGAGCAGTTGACTGAAGTGGCTTCATTTACACTAAGTATCGATTGGTAGTATATATCACTTGCTTAAGGCCAGGTATTTTAAAAATCAATTCGTTCGTTACAGATAGTAATCAATCTTTCAGATCTACCATACATGTTCAAGTAAAATTTGAATGCTCACTGTGTTGTGGTCCCCTGATAAACTCCTTGCAGGTGCTGTGTGTTCCGAGACCAGTGTAGAGTTGTCGCTGTTTATGTACTGGATGTACTGTATGTTAGCGCATCATTTGAATGCAGTAGACTGACCTACATGATACTGCATGCTGGGTTAAAAAAGCGCTGACTCAAACTTTGGAAGAGTATTTTCCTCTGAACCACTATGTATTGCTCGTTCCAGCTCAAGCAGAACATACAAAACATGCTTTATGTGTTCTGTCTAAAGGGATGGATGACTGCAGGTACGCTTTGTGTCTATAGTGATGTATGCCTGCAGTGTACTTGCAGTACTGTGACCTATACAATGATGATGATAATAGTAATAATTATAATAATAATAATATCTTTACTTTACTTTACTTTTTTTGTTTTTCTTTAAATTCTTTGAGCTTTCTGCTCAACAGAGAGGAGGGTTACCATCCCGGACCTCCTCAGCACAGATCCCCAAGACCGCTTACTTATCTCCTTTACATGGATGACATCGAGCTCCTTGCCAAAGGAGATTCCAATTTGAAAATGCAGGTTCTCCTTGTCGAGTCCTTTTCTAATGATATTGGCGTGACATTTGGGCTCGACAAATGTAATACTCTTCATTTGAAACGTGGCAAGGTAACTAATGATGGATCGGCCAAGTTACAGGGGGGAGGAGTTATTGAGCATCTTATGGAAGATCAGGCCTACACCTATCTTGGAATGCAAGTTCGAGACAAGCTCCAAAATGCCCAGATTCAAGATAAACTTCGGGCCCAGTATAAATCTCGCTTAAAGAAAATCTGGAGCTCAGAGCTAAATGCTCGAAACAAGGTCAAAGCCACCAATACTTTTGCTGTGCCAGTCCTTTCCTATTCCTTTGGAGTAGTTGATTGGACAAAACAAGACATCCAGAGTCTTGACCGTCTGACCAGAAGGATCATGTCTGATAACAGAGTCCACCACCCTCGTTCCTCTCTTAACCGTTTATACATACCAATCAATTCTGGAGGTCGGGGTTTGATTAATTTATTATTGTGCTCTTTTGCACATATTTATTTATCGGATGATCCTCTGGTGATGCATGTGAAGACTCATGATGAAAGCAAGGAATTCCACAGCTATTTTAAGCGTGCCAAGGTTGTTAGACAGAATCTGAGATTTGAGGTTGATTTTGTTGATGGCGATGTACTGCTGGACGGTACAGTGATGGGAGTAAACCAGGTGAAGTCCTTCACCAAGTCTGCCCAGAGTCGGTCATTTGTGGAGAAGCTTTCTGAGAAGCCATTGCATCGTGTGTACATGCAGTGTGTTGAACAGAATAGCAAACCCACCGACTCCTTCGCCTGGATGAAGTCGGCTGGTCTTAACTGTGAAACTGATTGCTTCCTTTTGGCTGCTCAGGACCAGTCACTTCCCACTGGCAATCGCCTAAATGTGACTCTTAAAGAAAATATAAACATGAAATGCCGACTGTGTAATGAATTTACAGAGACTGTCCAACACCTTGTCAGTGGATGCCCTTCTTTGGCACAAACAGCATATCTTAAACGACATGATGGTATGGCTCGTTGCTTTTACTACCGTCTCCGACATGCCTGTGGCTTTGACTCCGAGGTCTATCCATGGTACGACCCTGAACATGTCCAGGGCGTCATGAAAAATGATGCTTTCAAACTTCTGTGGAACAGGCCCATATACAGCCTCAGAAGAATTCCAGCTAACAAACCTGACCTTGTCCTTTTTGATAAAGCCAATGAATTTATTTATATCTTTGAATTTTCTGTCCCTTTTGACAGCAATGTGATTGGCAAGATTCAGGAAAAGCATGATAAATATGCGGACCTCGCCTTTGAAATGTCTCGCTTGCATCCCAAGTACACTGTCGTCAGGCTCCCCATTGTTCTCGGTGCCCTTGGTTTGGTACCTCCTGATCTCTTGGCGCAGATCAGGAGAGTGCCCGGGTTCTCCACCGGGAGCACAGCCCTTCTGACACTCTGGGTAATGCAGAAGGCTGCAGTGTGTTGGGAAGCCTTCATATTCTCCGGAAAGTTCTTGGTGGGTTCGACTAGGCAGTGTTTCCTGTAAGAAATCCCATTCGCTGTCTGGGCTGCGTGTAGAGGGGGCGAGGGCCCTGATCTGATGACGAGCCTTACCAGCCTGACTGTGCCAGGATCACCCGAACCCTCTCTGCTGCATTTTCATCTTTAATCTGTAAAACATAATAATGAGTGTATTTTTATAGCGCTAAATACTCCAAGTGTCTGCTCCAAGCACTTGCACAGCACATTATTACCCCGGATAACCCAAGCAGCCTGTGAGGCGCTAGAAGGTTATAGTCACATGACTTATCCCACCGGGTACCCATTTTCTGGTGAACAGAGGCATGTTTGAACAAACTCACTTACCTAAGGTGAGACCACATGTATCACACGTGTTTCGTTGTGGGGCAGGACTGAAGTCCTAGAAACTCTCAGGAGTAAAGCTGCAGAACACGGTCACCAATCTAAGGACTCGCCGCGCCCAACGTTGCTTAACGGGACCACATGCCACCACATGTACCCGTGAGTATCACGGTTAGAATTGGCCTTCAGTAACCCGTGCTTGTCGTACGAGGCGACTAACGGGTTTTGGGTGGTCAGGCCCGTTGACTTGGTTGAAAACATGTCATCGTATCCCAGTTGCGTAGATCGATGTTCATGCTATTGATCACTGGATTTTCTGGTCAAGACTCGATTATTTACAGACTGCCGTCATATATTTGGAATACTGCTGAGTGCGGCGTTAAACAACAAACAAACCGTCCTACAGCTATGTGTTGTGTCTACAGTGATATATGCCTACATTGTACCACAGTACCCTTCCTACAGGTATGTGTTGTGTCTACAGTGATATATGCCTACAGTGTACCATCAGTACCCTTCCTACAGGTATGTGTTGTGTCTACAGTGATATATGCCAACAGCATACCATCAGTACCCTTCCTACAGGTATGTGTTGTGTCTACAGTGATATATGCCAACAGCATACCATCAGTACCCTTCCTACAGGTATATCTTGAGTCTACAGTGATATATGCAAACAGCATACCATCAGTACCCTTCCTACAGGTATGTGTTGTGTCTACAGTGATATATGCCTACAGTGTACCATCAGTACCCTTCCTACAGGTATGTGTTGTGTTTACAGTGATATATGCCAACAGCATACCATCAGTACCCTTCCTACAGGTATATCTTGTGTCTACAGTGATATATGCCAACAGCATACCATCAGTACCCTTCCTACAGGTATGTGTTGTGTCTACAGTGATATATGCCAACAGCATACCATCAGTACCCTTCCTACAGGTATGTGTTGTGTCTACAGTGATATATGCCAACAGCATACCATCAGTACCCTTCCTACAGGTATGTGTTGTCTCTACAGTGATATATGCCAACAGCATACCATCAGTACCCTTCCTACAGGTATGTGTTGTGTTTACAGTGATATATGCCAACAGCATACCATCAGTACCCTTTCTACAGGTATGTGTTGTGTCTACAGTGATATATGCCAACAGCATACCATCAGTACCCGTCCTACAGTTGTATGTTGTACTTACAGTGGTATATGCCTACAGTGTACCATCAGTACCCTTCCTACAGGTATGTGTTGTGTCTACAGTGATATATGCCAACAGCATACCATCAGTACCCTTCCTACAGGTATGTGTTGTGTCTACAGTGATATATGCCTACAGTGTACCATCAGTACCCTTCCTACAGGTATGTGTTGTGTCTACAGTGGTACATGTATATGCCTACAGTGTACCGTCACTACCCTTCCTACAGGTATGTGTTGTATCTACAGTTACATATGCCTACAGTGTACCATCAGTACCCTTCCTACAGGTATGTGTTGTGTCTACAGTTACATATGCCTACAGTGTACCATCAGTACCCTTCCTACAGGTATGTGTTGTGTCTACAGTGATATATGCCAACAGCATACCATCAGTACCCTTCCTACAGGTATGTGTTGTGTCTACAGTGATATATGCCAACAGCATACCATCAGTACCCTTCCTACAGGTATGTGTTGTGTCTACAGTGGTATATGCCAACAGTATACCATCAGTACCCTTCCTACAGGTATGTGTTGTGTGTACAGTGATATATGCCAACAGCATACCATCAGTACCCTTCCTACAGGTGTATGTTGTGTTTACTGTGATATATGACTACAGTGTACCACAGTACCTTTCCTACAGGTATGTGTTGTGTCTACAGTGGTATATGCCAACAGCATACCATCAGTACCCTTCCTACAGGTATGTGTTGTGTCTACAGTGATATATGCCAACATCATACCATCGGTAACCTTCCTACAGGTATGTGTTGTGTCTACAGTTACATATGCCTACAGTGTACCATCGGTACCCTTCCTACAGGTATGTGTTGTGTCTACAGGGATATTTGCCCACAGTGTACCGTCACTACCCTTCCTACAGGTATGTGTTGTGTCTACAGTGGTACATGTATATGCCTACAGTGTACCGTCACTACCCTTCCTACAGGTATGTGTTGTGTCTACAGTGGTATATGCCTACAGTGTACCGTCACTACCCTTCCTACAGGTATGTGTTGTGTCTACAGTGGTATATGCCTACAGTGTACCGTCACTACCCTTCCTACAGGTATGTGTTGTGTCTACAGTTACATATGCCTACAGTGTACCATCAGTACCCTTCCTACAGGTATGTGTTGTGTCTACAGCGATATATGCCAACAGCATACCATCAGTACCCTTCCTACAGGTATGTGTTGTGTCTACAGTGATATATGCCAACATCATACCATCGGTACCCTTCCTACAGGTATGTGTTGTGTCTACAGTGATATATGCCAACATCATACCATCGGTAACCTTCCTACAGGTATGTGTTGTGTCTACAGTTACATATGCCTACAGTGTACCATCGGTACCCTTCCTACAGGTATGTGTTGTGTCTACAGGGATATTTGCCCACAGTGTACCGCCACTACCCTTCCTACAGGTATGTGTTGTGTCTACAGTGGTACATGTATATGCCTACAGTGTACCGTCACTACCCTTCCTACAGGTATGTGCTTGGTCTACAGTGGTATATGCCTACAGTGTACCGTCACTACCCTTCCTACAGGTATGTGTTGTCCTACAGTGGTATATGCCTGTGTACCGTCAGTACCCTTCCTACAGGTATGTGTTGTTGTGTCTATGCCTACAGGTATATGTCCTACAGTGTACCATCAGTACCCTTCCTACAGGTATGTGTTGTGTCTACAGTGATATATGCCTACAGTGTACCATCAGTACCCTTCCTACAGGTATGTGTTGTGTCTACGGTGATATATATGCCTACAGTGTACCATCAGTACCCTTCCTACAGGTATGTGTTGTGTCTACAGTGATATATGCCTACAGTGTACCATCAGTACCCTTCCTACAGGTATGTGTTGTGTCTACAGTGATATATGCCTACAGTGTACCATCAGTACCCTTCCTACAGGTATGTGTTGTGTCTACAGTGATATATGCCTACAGTGTACCATCAGTACCCTTCCTACAGGTATGTGTTGTATCTACAGTGATATACATGTATGCCTACAGTGTACCATCAGTACCCTTCCTACAGGTATGTGTTGTGTCTACAGTGATATATGCCTACAGTGTACCATCAGTACCCTTCCTACAGGTATGTGTTGTATCTTACAGTGATATATGCCTACAGTGTACCATCAGTACCCTTCCTACAGGTATGTGTTGTGTCTACAGTGATATATGCCTACAGTGTACCATCAGTACCCTTCCTACAGGTATGTGTTGTGTCTACAGTGATATATGCCTACAGTGTACCATCAGTACCCTTCCTACAGGTATGTGTTGTGTCTACAGTGATATATGCCTACAGTGTACCATCAGTACCCTTCCTACAGGTATGTGTTGTGTCTACAGTGATATATGCCTACAGTGTACCATCAGTACCCTTCCTACAGGTATGTGTTGTATCTACAGTGATATATGCCAACAGCATACCATCAGTACCCTTCCTACAGGTATGTGTTGTGTCTACAGTGATATATGCCTACAGTGTACCATCAGTACCCTTCCTACAGGTATGTGTTGTATCTACAGTGATATATGCCTACAGTGTACCATCAGTACCCCTTCCTACAGGTATGTGTTGTGTCTACAGTGATATATGCCTACAGTGTACCATCAGTACCCTTCCTACAGGTATGTGTTGTGTCTACAGTGATAGTGTATATGCCTACAGTGTACCATCAGTACCCTTCCTACAGGTATGTGTTGTGTCTACAGTGATATATGCCTACAGTGTACCATCAGTACCCTTCCTACAGGTATGTGTTGTGTCTACAGTGATATATGCCTACAGTGTACCATCAGTACCCTTCCTACAGGTATGTGTTGTGTCTACAGTGATATATGCCTACAGTGTACCATCAGTACCCTTCCTACAGGTATGTGTGTTGTGTCTACAGTGATATATGCCAACAGCATACCATCAGTACCCTTCCTACAGGTATGTGTTGTGTCTACAGTGATATATGCCAACAGCATACCATCAGTACCCTTCCTACAGGTATGTGTTGTGTCTACAGTGATATATGCCAACATCATACCATCAGTACCCTTCCTACAGGTATGTGTTGTGTCTACAGTGATATATGCCAACAGCATACCATCAGTACCCTTCCTACAGGTGTGTGTGTTGTGTCTACAGTGGTATATGCCTACAGTGTACCATCAGTACCCTTCCTACAGGTATGTGTTGTGTCTACAGTGATATATGCCTACAGTGTACCATCAGTACCCTTCCTACAGGTATGTGTTGTGTCTACAGTGATATATGACTACAGTGTACCACAGTACCCTTCCTACAGGTATGTGTTGTGTCTACAGTTACATATGCCTACAGTGTACCATCAGTACCCTTCCTACGGGTATGTGTGTTTGTCTACAGTGGTATATGCCATCATCAGTACCCTTCCTACAGGTATGTGTTGTGTCTACAGTGATATATGCCAACAGCATACCATCAGTACCCTTCCTACAGGTATGTGTTGTGTCTACAGTGATATATGCCTACAGTGTACCATCAGTACCCTTCCTACAGGTATGTGTTGTGTCTACAGTGGTATATGCCAACAGCATACCATCAGTACCCTTCCTACAGGTATGTGTTGTGTCTACAGTGATATATGCCAACAGCATACCATCGGTACCCTTCCTACAGGTATGTGTTGTGTTTACAGTGATATATGACTACAGTGTACCACAGTACCCTTCCTACAGGTATGTGTTGTGTCTACAGTGATAGATGCCAACAGCATACCATCAGTACCCTTCCTACAGGTGTATGTTGTGTTTACTGTGATATATGACTACAGTGTACCATCAGTACCCTTCCTACAGGTATGTGTTGTGTCTACAGTGGTATATGCCAACAGTGCACCATCAGTACCCTTCACTGGGTGTGTGTTGTGTTTACGGTGATATATGCCTACGGTGTACCATCAGTACCCTTCCTACAGGTATGTGTTGTGTCTACGGTGGTATATGCCTACAGTGTACCATCGGTACCCTTCCTACAGGTGTGTGTTGTGTCTACGGTGATATATGCCTACGGTGTACCATCAGTACCCTTCCTACAGGTATGTGTGTTGTGTCTACGGTGGTATATGCCTACGGTGTACCATCAGTACCCTTCCTACAGGTATGTGTTGTGTCTACAGTGGTATATGCCTACAGTGTACCATCAGTACCCTTCCTACAGGTATGTGTTTGTGTCTACAGTGATATATGCCTACAGTGTACCATCAGTACCCTTCCTACAGGTATGTGTTGTGTCTACGGTGTATGTGCCTACGGTGTACCATCAGTGCCCTTCCTACAGGTATGTGTTGTGTCTACAGTGATATGTGCCCACGGTGTACCATCAGTACCCTTCCTACAGGTATGTGTTGTGTCTACAGTGGTATATGCCAACAGCATACCATCAGTACCCTTCCTACAGGTATGTGTTGTGTCTACAGTGGTATATGCCTACAGTGTACCATCAGTACCCTTCCTACAGGTATGTGTTGTGTCTACAGTGATATATGCCAACAGTGTACCATCAAGTACCCTTCCTACAGGTATGTGTTGTGTTTACAGTGATATATGACTACAGTGTACCACAGTGCCCTTCCTACAGGTATGTGTTGTGTCTACAGTGATATATGCCAACGGTGTACCATCAGTACCCTTCCTACAGGTATGTGTTGTGTTGTGTTTACAGTGATATATGCCTACGGTGTACCATCAGTACCCTTCCTACAGGTATGTGTTGTGTCTACGGTGGTATATGCCAACAGTGTACCATCAGTACCCTTCCTACAGGTATGTGTTGTGTCTACGGTGATATATGCCTACATCATACCATCGGTACCCTTCCTACAGGTATGTGTTGTGTCTACAGTGATATATGCCTACAGTGTACCATCAGTACCCTTCCTACAGGTATGTGTTGTGTCTACAGTGATATATGCCTACAGTGTACCATCAGTATCCTTCCTACAGGTATGTGTTGTGTCTACAGTGGTACATGTATATGCCTACAGTGTACCATCAGTACCCTTCCTACAGGTATGTGTTGTGTCTACAGTGGTATATGCCTACAGTGTACCATCAGTACCCTTCCTACAGGTATGTGTTGTGTCTACAGTGGTATATGCCTACAGTGTACCATCAGTACCCTTCCTACAGGTATGTGTTGTGTCTACAGTTATATATGCCTACAGTGTACCATCAGTACCCTTCCTACAGGTATGTGTTGTGTCTACAGTGATATATGCCAACAGCATACCATCAGTACCCTTCCTACAGGTATGTGTTGTGTCTACAGTGATATATGCCAACATCATACCATCGGTACCCTTCCTACAGGTATGTGTTGTGTCTACAGTAATATATGCCAACATCATACCATCGGTATCCTTCCTACAGGTATGTGTTGTGTCTACAGTGATATATGCCAACAGCATACCATCAGTACCCTTCCTACAGGTGTATGTTGTACCTACAGTGGTATATGCCTACAGTGTACCATCAGTACCCTTCCTACAGGTATGTGTTGTGTCTACAGTGATATATGCCAACAGCATACCATCAGTACCCTTCCTACAGGTATGTGTTGTGTTTACAGTGATATATGCCTACAGTGTACCACAGTACCCTTCCTACAGGTATGTGTTGTGTTTACAGTGATATATGCCTACAGTGTACCACAGTACCCATCCTACAGGTATGTGTTGTGTCTACAGTGATATATGCCTACAGTGTACCACAATACCCTTCCTACAGGTATGTGTTGTGTCTATAGGGATATATGCCAACAGCATACCATCAGTACCCTTCCTACAGGTATATCTTGTGTCTACAGTGGTATATGCCTACAGTGTACCATCAGTACCCTTCCTACAGGTATGTGTTGTGTCTACAGTGGTATATGCCTACAGTGTACCGTCACTACCCTTCCTACAGGTATGTGTTGTGTCTACAGTGGTACATGTATATGCCTACAGTGTACCGTCAGTACCCTTCCTACAGGTATGTGTTGTGTCTACAGTGGTATATGCCTACAGTGTACCGTCACTACCCTTCCTACAGGTATGTGTTGTGTCTACAGTGATATATGCCTACAGTGTACCATCAGTACCCTTCCTACAGGTATGTGTTGTGTCTACAGTGATATATGCCAACATCATACCATCGGTACCCTTCCTACAGGTATGTGTTGTGTCTACAGTGATATATGCCAACATCATAGCATCGGTACCCTTCCTACAGGTATGTGTTGTGTCTACAGTGATATATGCCAACAGCATACCATCAGTACCCTTCCTACAGGTGTATGTTGTACCTACAGTGGTATATGCCTACAGTGTACCATCAGTACCCTTCCTACAGGTATGTGTTGTGTCTACAGTGATATATGCCAACAGCATACCATCAGTACCCTTCCTACAGGTATGTGTTGTGTTTACAGTGATATATGACTACAGTGTACCACAGTACCCTTCCTACAGGTATGTGTTGTGTTTACAGTGATATATGCCAACAGTGTACCACAGTACCCATCCTACAGGTATGTGTTGTGTCTACAGTGATATATGCCTACAGTGTACCACAATACCCTTCCTACAGGTATGTGTTGTGTCTACAGTGATATATGCCAACAGTGTACCATCAGTACCCTTCCTACAGGTATGTGTTGTGTCTACAGTGATATATGCCAACAGGATACCATCAGTACCCTTCCTACAGGTGTATGTTGTACCTACAGTGGTATTTGCCTACAGTGTAGCATCAGTACCCTCCCTACAGGTATGTGTTGTGTCTATTTTGATATATGCCAACAGCATACCATCAGTACCCTTCCTACAGGTATGTGTTGTGTTTACAGTGATATATGCCTACAGTGTACCACAGTACCCTTCCTACAGGTATGTGTGGTGTTTACAGTGATATATGCCTACAGTGTACCACAGTACCCATCCTACAGGTATGTGTTGTGTCTACAGTGATATATGCCTACAGTGTACCACAATACCCTTCCTACAGGTATGTGTTGTGTCTATAGGGATATATGCCAACAGCATACCATCAGTACCCTTCCTACAGGTATATCTTGTGTCTACAGTGGTATATGCCTACAGTGTACCATCAGTACCCTTCCTACAGGTATGTGTTGTGTCTACAGTGGTATATGCCTACAGTGTACCGTCACTACCCTTCCTACAGGTATGTGTTGTGTCTACAGTGGTACATGTATATGCCTACAGTGTACCGTCACTACCCTTCCTACAGGTATGTGTTGTGTCTACAGTGGTACATGTATATGCCTACAGTGTACCGTCACTACCCTTCCTACAGGTATGTGTTGTGTCTACAGTGGTATATGCCTACAGTGTACCGTCACTACCCTTCCTACAGGTATGTGTTGTGTCTACAGTGGTACATGTATATGCCTACAGTGTACCACAATACCCTTCCTACAGGTATGTGTTGTGTCTACAGTTACATATGCCTACAGTGTACCATCAGTACCCTTCCTACAGGTATGTGTTGTGTCTACAGTGATGTATGCCTACAGTGTACCATCAGTGCCCATGTCATAATATTGTGCTTGATTTGAACAATCTAACCAAACTTACAAAAAGTGTATGTCATTGAACATTAAGATATCAGCATTTTTAAAAGCGTGTTTGATACATCTTGAAGTGAGTGAGTGAGTTGAGTTTTACGCCGCACTCAGCAATATTCCAGCTATATGGCTGCGGTCTGTAAATAATCGAGTCTGGACCAGACAATCCTGTGATCAACAGCATGAGCATTGATCTGCGCAATTGGGAACCGATGACATGTGTCAACCAAGTCCCTTTTGTAGCCTTGTGGTTGAAGCGTTTGCACGTCACGCATGCGCAGATGATCCGGGTTCGATTCCCCACATGGGTACAATGTGTGAAGTCCATTTTTCGTGTCCCCCGCCATGATATTGCTGGAATATTGCTAAGCGCGATGTAAAACCACACTCACTCACTCACTCACTCACTTTTTTATATACTAAAGAAATTATCAGATGACTTGGTGTTAGCAAAATGTTTGTCTGAAATACGTACATGGGTATCTCATTTATTAAATTCATAGCTATCTTACGAGTTAAAATATTGGTAAACAATATGAATCCTTTCGAAGAGGGATATATCGGGATTCGATCTGGAGTGTTTGTAAACATGCTGGAGAATTACTCATCCGGGAAGCCAACCAGTTATCTCCCTTGCCAGAAGTGACACGCTATGTACACTATATATAGTTTCTAGTTTCTAAACAAGTCGGTCCAGCTGCAATCTGAAAATGGGGGAGAAGGGTACAATGGAACAGAATATCCTGCTCTTACAACACAGTAATTATTTCTGACACTGTTGTCGGGATCATCGAAGGTGAATATAGATCTACCAACCTAAACTGAATGTAACTTTTTTGACAGATTTCACCTGCTTTCTAAAGTTTGACTAAACACCATACTTCCCAAACAGTCTCAAGGTGCTGGCCATGTTGTTAAAATGATCATCTCACCTCTTTCTATGTTTGCTTCTATTGTGTGTTACATAATGATTTGGTTTTGTCTAGTAGTGGTCCGATTAATTGAAATAATCGAAGATTGGTCGCAGTGACCAAACGACCAAGCAATTGATCATGTTTTGTAATAAATTGAACACAAACAATTTTGGATTACTTGTTTGCATTAACACTATTTTTCACTAGGTTGGTTTTGTCTGTGTCATTAAATTCACATTTCATAAGCACTACAAGTTCGATCCAAGTCATGATTGAATTTATCTTGAAGACTCCAGGAAATTTATGTCCCAAACATCAAGATGTGAAATTTGCAAATGCATTTTTATGCAAAACAAAAACCAAACTACATGTTTTTCCTTTATTTTTTGTGTGCATTAACAAACAGAACAATAAGATTTGCTATATGACGCTTTCGATGGTTGATCGGTTGTAATGAACCAATCATAAATTGTGAGATTTTAACTACTGTAAATCAATAAAATAATGCGAGCTACTTATGAATGCGAAAAATGCGACTATATCTGAAGCACATTAATAAATCTCACATTATTATATTGTCTTTTGCACTCGATATCGTTATTACTAGTATTTGGGTCACGATAACCCAGTGAACAAAGAAGAATGATTGATTCACAAAAATCCTTTATTGACACAATAACATAGACATTATATTATATCAACAAGTAAAATACATTCTGGAGAAGAAAGATTGAGCACTAATCATTTAAGTTGCATTACAGTCTTTGAATAAACAGTCTAGTTTACATGGTTTGAACTCACTGGACCACGTCCAACAGACATGCCAACTGCCATCCACGTAAGATTACCTCACGATTTCTGCCTACCTTTTTAATTGCATCCAGCGAGCATGAACAGGTTTCGTGACGCTAATCCTCAAATCAACAGGTTTGTCGTCGTCTATTGTGTTGAGATTACAAACTGAGATCATCCTGTCTACTGTCAATTACTAGTACTAACAGTTGAAAGGAAAGCCGTCTTTGATACTAACGCCCATGTGTTCGGGGAATTAAGATGTTTACACTAGAGTCGGATTAAATACTAGTATAGTATTTCCCAAAGTTGTGAGTGTAGTCATTAGTGAGTATAGTCATTCTGGTCAACCATTTCCTGATTTGCCTCCTCGCATTAATAAATACACGCATTTTCGTTTTGAGGTTTGCACTCGCATTATTTAATACACGCATTAGTTTGTTGATTTACAGTAATTCCACTAGTTTTGTCCTGGCTAGCTATCCGAGAAATGTTTTTGCAAGTCAAAGCACTTGGCGTCTGAAGCTACTGTAGGCTACTTTTTAAACGATGTGTATGACCCATAAAATATTTTAGTTGGCTGAGTATATTTGGGTATAGTATATACAACATGCAAATCAAGTATATCAGTATTACAACAGTAAATGTTATTATAAGTTGTATGCTTCTCTCTAGGGTAATACGGTCTGATGTACGCCTCTTTGTAGCAGTGTTAACCGAGCCGGTAGGCTAGGGATGACACTGCTACAAAGAGGCGTACATCAGACTGTATTACCCGAGGGAGAAGCATACAACTTATAATAACATTTACTGTTGTAATACTGATATACATGATTTATCTTACCACCATATTAAATGTACAAACTATCATTTTATTGCATTTTAAAGATCGCTACCGACTATATGACATGCAAACAAAATGGCGTCTGCCCCTCGACTGGATTTTTTAAATCAGTGAAACATATTCTGACAAGGTTAACACTGCTATAAAAATGGTTAATTATGTTTAAGTTGAGTGTGCAAAAGATTCAATGTATACAATAATTTAAATAAAGCAGTGAAAGTCGGTAAAATAAATCTGTCAATAGTGAACTCAAACACAGCTAATCGAACGGTATAACGTCATACAAATGTTAGCGATACAGCTTCTTGGCGGATAGGGGTGACACGTCATTGACCAATGAAATTAAAGTATTTCACATGAAGGTAAGATAAAATGTTATATTCACATGAGAAGGTGTGTAAAACAGCTGACCGGTAAAATCCGGAAACATGTTTTTTGTTAATGTGATATATACAGTGAAAGTTACTCACCTATTATGAATTCTCTGGTACCTTATAGGGAAGGTCTTATAAGGTCGAAGCAACACTTGTCAGTCTACCCAACTTTGGGTCAAACCGTGTAGGACTATTTGTTCATTGTATGACATCTTGTATGACATTGTATGTATGTTATCGACATATTGTGTCTACAGTGATCTATATGAGGTAGAATTAATTCCTACAGGTGCACATTGTATCTACAGTGGTCTTTTCGAGGTAGGACTACTTCCTACAGGTGTATATTGTGTGAACAGTGATCTAAACGAGATAGGACTACTTCCTACAAGTATATATTGTGTCTATAGCAGGGGTTCAGAAATCCCATCGCCCGATGCCCGGGACAAGTCAGTTTTCATTTCGGGCAATCAAATAATGGTATCTTACTTGTCCGTGGGCTTCTAGATTATCTCTGCTCATGGTTTCAAACTGCAAATAAACTTGGATATCATTTCATATCTGCTCAAAATGTAGCTATTACATTTTGCAATGATAATTAAGTAGAGTTATACTTCTTTGCCATTTATCACTTCTCGATAAATAGTCCAGTGAACATTAACATCAAATACCATGTTGATTTATTCTTTCAAAATTACATCATCATGATTATGTCATAACAATCAGGGCAAGTAGAAACTTAGCTAGGACAAGTTGCTTTCTTAAAGTCACTTGCCCTGTGGTAAGTGGTTTTAAATTTTTTTGAACCCCTGCTATGGTGATCTATACGAGGTAATACTGATTCCTATATGTGGTAGTACTAATTCCTTCAGATGTACACTTTCTACAGTGATATATAAACCAGGTAGTATTAATTCCTACAAGAATGTTGTGTCTGCAGTGATCTATATGTGGTAGTATTAATTCCTACAAGTATATTGTGTCTACAGTGGTCTATACGTGGTAGTATTAATTCCTACAAGTATATTGTGTCTGCAGTGGTCTATACGTGGTAGTATTAATTCCTACAAGTATATTGTGTCTGCAGTGATCTATACGTGGTAGTATTAATTCCTACAGTATATTGTGTCTGCAGTGGTCTATACTTGGTAGTATTAATTCCTACAAGTATATTGTGTCTGCAGTGATCTATACGTGGTAGTATTAATTCCTACAGTATATTGTGTCTGAAGTGGTCTATACGTGGTAGTATTAATTCCTACAAGTATATTGTGTCTGCAGTGATCTATACGTGGTAGTATTAATTCCTACAGTATATTGTGTCTGCAGTGGTCTATCATTGGTAGTATTAATTCCTACAAGTATATTGTGTCTGCAGTGATCTATACGTGGTAGTATTAATTCCTACAGTATATTGTGTCTGAAGTGGTCTATACTTGGTAGTATTAATTCCTACAAGTATGTTGTGTCTGCAGTGGTCTATACATGGTAGTATTAATTCCTACAAGTATATTGCCAGTCTTACAGTGGTCTATCATTCCTGGTAGTATTAATTCCTACAGGTATATATGTGTCTGCAGTGGTCTATACTGGTGGTCTACAAGTATATTGTGGTATATGATAATTCCTACTAAGTATATTGTTGTCTGCAGTGGTCTATCGTGGTAGTGATGATTCCTACAAGTATGTTGTGTCTGCAGTGGTCTATCGTGGTAGTATTAATTCCTACAAGTATATTGTGTCTGCAGTGGTCTATCGTGGTAGTATTAATTCCTACAAGTATATTGTGTCTACAGTGGTCTATCATTGGTAGTATTAATTCCTACAAGGTATGTTGTGTCTGCAGTGGTCTATCGTGGTAGTATTAATTCCTACAAGTATATTGTGTCTGCAGTGGTCTATCATTGGTAGTATTAATTCCTACAAGTATATTATTGTCTGCAGTGGTCTATATGGTGGTATTAATTCCTACAAGTATGTGTTCCTGTATGTCTATCGTGGTAGTGTTGATGTATATTGTGTTAGTCTACAGGTATGTTATTGTGGTACTTAATTCCTCAAGGATCTATCGTGGTGAGTATTAATTCCTACAGTATTCTCTACAAGTATGTTGTGTCTGCAGTGGTCTATCGTGGTAGTATTAATTCCTACAAGTATATTGTGTCTACAGTGGTCTATCATTGGTAGTATTAATTCCTACAAAGTATATTGTGTCTGCAGTGGTCTATCGTGGTGGTAGATATTAATTCCTACAAGTATATTGTGTCTATACAGTATTAATTCTATCATTGGTAGTATTGATTCCTACGCAGGTATGTAATTGTCAGCATATTGGTCTACAGTGGTATTAGTATTAATTCTCTACAAGTATATTGTGTCTGCAGTGGTCTATATGTGGTAGTATTAATTCCTACAAGTATATTGTGTCTGCACTTTGGTATCTATCGTGGTAGTATTGATTCCTACAAGTATATTGTGTCTGCAGAGTGTGGATCTATGCATTGGTAGTATTAATTCCTACAAGTATATTGTGTCTGCAGTGGTCTATCGCATGGTAGTATTAATTCCAAGTAAGTATATTGTGTCTGCAGTGGTCTATACATGCGTGGTAGTATTAATTCCTACAAGTATGTTGTGTCTGCAGTGGTCTATCTATTAATTCCTGGTAGTATCTAATTCCTACAAGTATATTGTGTCTGCAGTGGTCTATACATGGTAGTATTAATTCCTACAAGTATATTGTGTCTGCAGTGGTCTATACGTGGTAGTATTAATTCCTACAAGTATATTGTGTCTGCAGTGGTCTATACGTGGTAGTATTAATTCCTACAAGTATATTGTGTCTGCAGTGGTCTATACGTGGTAGTATTAATTCCTACAAGTATATTGTGTCTGCAGTGGATCTATACGTGGTAGTATTAATTCCTACAAGTATATTGTGTCTGCAGTGTATGTTGTCTCTATCATTGGTAGTATTAATTCCTACAAGTATATTGTGTCTGCAGTGGTCTATCGTGGTAGTATTAATTCCTACAAGTATGTTGTGTCTGCAGTGGTCTATACATTGGTAGTATTAATTCCTACAAGTATGTTATTGTCTGCAGTGGTCTATATACATTGGTAGTATTAATTCCTACAAGTATATTGTGTCTGCAGTGGTCTATAATGGTAGTATTAATTCCTACAAGTATATTGTGTCTGCAGTGGTCTATCGTGGTAGTATTAATTCCTACAAGTATATTATTGTCTGCAGTGGTCTATGCATTGGTAGTATTAATTCCTACAAGTATATTGTGTCTGCAGTGGTCTATACGTGGTAGTATTAATTCCTACAAGTATATTGTGTCTGCAGTGGTCTATACGTGGTAGTATTAATTCCTACAAGTATATTGTGTCTGCAGTGGTCTATACGTGGTAGTATTAATTCCTACAAGTATATTGTGTCTGCAGTGGTCTATACATTGGTAGTATTAATTCCTACAAAGTATATTGTGTCTGCAGTGGTCTATCATTGGTAGTATTAATTCCTACAAGTATATTGTGTCTGCAGTGGTCTATACGTGGTAGTATTAATTCCTACAAGTATATTGTGTCTGCAGTGGTCTATACGTGGTAGTATTAATTCCTACAAGTATATTGTGTCTGCAGTGGTCTATACGTGGTAGTATTAATTCCTACAAGTATATTGTGTCTACAGTGGTCTATACGTGGTAGTATTAATTCCTACAAGTATGAATTCCTACAAGTTGTGTCTGCAGTGGTCTATACATGGTAGTATTAATTCCTACAAAAGTATATTGTGTCTGCAGTGGTCTATCACGTGGTAGTATTAATTCCTACAAGTATATTGTGTCTGCAGTGGTCTATACGTGGTAGTATTAATTCCTACAAGTATATTGTGTCTACAGTGGTCTATACGTGGTAGTATTAATTCCTACAAGTATATTGTGTCTACACTGGTCTATACGTGGTAGTATTAATTCCTACAAGTATATTGTGTCTACAGTGGTCTATACGTGGTAGTATTAATTCCTACAAGTATATTGTGTCTGCAGTGGTCTATACGTGGTAGTATTAATTCCTACAAGTATATTGTGTCTGCAGTGGTCTATACGTGGTAGTATTAATTCCTACAGGTATATTGTGTCTACAGTGTTCTATCCGAGGTAATATTAATTCCTACAAGTATATTGTGTCTGCAGTGGTCTATCATGCATGGTAGTATTAATTCCTACAAGTATATTGTGTCTGCAGTGATCTATACGTGGTAGTATTAATTCCTACAAGTATATTGTGTCTACAGTGTTCTATCCGAGGTAATATTAATTCCTACAAGTATATTGTGTCTGCAGTGATCTATACGTGGTAGTATTAATTCCTACAGGTATATTGTGTCTGCAGTGTTCTATAACGTGGTAGTACAAATTCCTACATGTGCACATTGTATCTACAGTGGTCTATACGTGGTAGTATTAATTCCTACAAGTATATTGTGTCTGCAGTGATCTATACGTGGTAGTACAAATTCCTACAGGTGCACATTGTATCTACATTGATCTATACGAGGCAATACCAATTCAAGTTGGGCTGTTAAATATTTGTAAGCATACATATTTTGTAAGGTTACATCTCTCAGTGAAAAATACCGCAAACATCCATTTTTAAAAGAATGACATTTCTAATAAACATCTGACACGTGTGATGCCGTATAGTGCCACATATTTGGGATATATATAATTATATGTATTTCGTGAAAATGTTAATTTACTGTACTGAATCATACTTGGTGATTGACTCTGTTAATGAGTACACAGTGAAAATATAAAGCCGTGTATTTCGTGAAAATGTTTATTTACTGTACATATTTAAAACAATGACATTTCCAGTAAACATCTTACCCACGTGTGCTGCCGTAAGGTGTGACATATTAGGGATATATATAATCATATGTGCTTCGTGGGACTTTGAGAATGTCTTTTTTACCGAACTGAAACATACTCTGTGATTGACTCTGTTAATGAGAACACAGTGAGTGTATAAAGCCATGTTTACTTTCCAGTGGTCAGCGTCACCAAAAGCAACACGCATCATGAGCTTTGTGGTAAAGGAACGGTGTCCAGATTGTGGTCGGACTTTCAAGAACTTATCAAACCACAAAATCTGTCAAAGCCGAGGTTCAGGGAAACATGCAAATAAACTTTCTATGGTGCAAAGGCAAGTGTGTCCTGATTGTGGTCGAGATTTTGTGAACCTCGCAAATCACAAAGTATGTCATGGAAGAGGGGCCGGAAACAGGCAGACATCTTATCCACCGGAAGCAGTTCCTTGGCAACGTGTGCCAACACCCACCGACATTGACCGTGATCACTGGAACGCTGATTTCACGCCCAGGCCACCTCACTGGGATACACCACCCCCTATTACCCCACCTTCCCGCAGGGAGAGGCGGACACCTGCCGCCACGCCCCATCCCTCCAACAGAGAGAGACAGGCACCTACCCCTACGCCCCGTCAATCCAACAGAGAGAGACAGACACCTGCCTCTACGCCCCATCACTCCAACAGAGAAAGATGGACACCTGCCCCTATGACACCACCCTTTACGCCCCAGACACCAGCCCCTACGCCAGGTCCCTTCCAAACAGAGAGACAGACATCACCCCCTACGCCCCCTCCTTCACACAGCGAGATACCGATGCCACCCTTCTACTTCCCTCTCTCCTACACAGAGAGACTGACTCCACCTCCTACTCCCCCACCTTTACCCAGAGAGGAACCAACGCCACCCCTCTACATCCCTCTCTCCCACGGAGATAGAAGGACACCTTCCCCAACCGCACCTCTCTATCTGACCATTCCAACATTCCCCCATCACGATGACAATAATCATAACCAATCACGCCTTAATCAGTCACAGGCTGGAAGACATGATCGACATGGTTCGTATTCTCAAGAACCGCAACAGTCCAGGAGACAAAGGGAACACCAGCAACGCAGGCAGCCACATCAACATCCCCATCATCCTTTCATACAAGGGGAACATCAGCATGGTATCCAAGCCGACTATCGACCACGCCCGCATGGCCGTTTCTCAGACTTGTTGGAAGGGCAACAGTAAGTTTTATGTTTAAACAAGTATCGCGTGTTATTCTGGTCAGGGTCGCAATGGCCTAAGGCAAATCACCTTTCAGAGCTGCCTCCCATATGTTTTCAAACAGGCCTTAAAGAGTTTCTGAAGATTTAATGTCAAGATCACAACAGTTCCATTCATGTAGTGCTTCAAAAGTAAAATAACATTTAAAAATATAAACAGTGGCGGTCGGCGTAACTCATTCACTTATGCATGGTCAAGGATATGATATTGTCCATTGATGAATTCTGTGAATATAGATCATGGGCTTTGGTTAGAGAGTTCAGTTACAATATGGCTAAGACACTTGGTGCATTAATAATATTGCAAGAGAAACGATGGGATGGAGCAATGGCCACTAGACGTGTTCAAATGTCTGACAGCTACCTACTTTTCTTTTTTACAACTAACGACGTACTGATATGATGAAGTACATAAGACTTTAGTATGGAAAAAATGACTGATAAAGAACGATTTCTTTATTCAAATGAGAACTCTAGCTGTGGCGAATCTTGGAACTTAGATTTTTTTATGTGTTTGTACAGATCTTTTGAGACAATTAGTTTGGGTTAATGACTTGTTCGTGTTCTATTATCCAAAATCAATTGCTGACAACCTTTTTCATAGGTCTTTATGACACATTCTAGCCCATACCATAAAGTTAGCAAACCCAAACTTGAAAAAATGAAGTAGTATAAACACAACTTTCTTAATCATCTGGATAGCATGGATGTCCCAGGTGTCTATGGCGCTGCAATTAGTTGTACAGAGTTGCGTCCCTTTGGCACGCCAGGAACCAGAGATCTTGGCTTTGAATCGTGGTTCGCATCCATCATCTCTATACATTTGTCAGTGCTATACCCATGCTTGTGTTTTTCCTAAAGTGGTAAACGCATGAATGAAGCCTACATTACGTTTCGTTTTTCTTCAACATTAAGCTGGCACGCTGTAACATAACTTTAATACTGTTCAAAGCTGTGTTGTACCGAATTCACTCACTTATTCATGCTGTTACTTTTCAAAATGATTTCAAAGGTTCTACTTTTTTAAAGAATACTTGAGGTTCAAGGGTTAGACCTTGTTCTTTATACAATTCAGTTATTCACAAGTGATAATGTCCTAGATTTAATGTCACCTCTTGGGGGAGGATGCTATTAAAGGTGATATTTGTGTTACAGAAGTTGGCGAGGTCGCAACAGTTACAACGGTAGTCTCAGTGATGAGGATGCTCTTGCTGTTGCTATTGCTGCAAGTCAGAACCCAGAGGAGGCAGATCTTGGAAGGTCATTGAGGTCAGTGTATTCTCATCCACAGAAACATTGTTTTGTTTGTTGTTTAACGCCGCACTCAGCAATATTCCAGCTATAAATAATCGAGGCTGAACCAGACAATCCAGTGATCAACAGCATCGATCAGTTGGGATACGATGACATGTGTCGACCAAGTCAGAGAGTCTGACCACCAATCCCGTTACTTACCCGTTAGTTGCTGAAGACCTTTTCTAACCAGGGTCTTCACAAGTCCGAAAAATTGAACGACATAGGGACCAGAGGTAAAAGCTTATTTCCTCACGAGGAAGACTAAGAATATGACTGCAGCTGACCTTTCTTGAACTGAATTACATGGCTAATAAGAGACACATGCCAACAAATAGGAGACACTTGCCTTCTAATAAGAGACACATGCCAACAAATAGGAGATACTTGCCTTGAAATAGGAGACACTTGCCTTCTAATAAGAGACACTTGCCTTCTAATAGGAGACACTTGCCTTCAAATAGGAGACACTTGCCTTCAAATAGGAGACACTTGCTTTCAAATAGGAGACATTTACTTTAAAAAAAGAGCCACTTGCCTTCAAATAGGAGACACTTGCCATCAAATAGGAGACACTTGCCTTCAAATAGGAGATGCTTGCCTTGTCAATAAGAGACTCTTGCCAACAAATAGGAGACACTTGCTTTGTCAATAAGAAACACTTGCCTTCAAATAGGAGACACTTGCCTTCAAATAGGAGACTCTTGCCAACAAATAGGAGACACTTGCCTTGTCAATAAGAGACTCTTGCCAACAAATAGGAGACACTTGCTTTGTCAATAAGAAACACTTGCCTTCAAATAGGAGACACTTGCCTTCAAATAGGAGACACTTGCCTTGAAATAGGAGATGCTTGCCATCAAATAAGAGACTCTTGCCTTCAAATAGGAGAGGCTTGCCTTCAAATAAGAGATGCTTGCCTTGTCAATAAGAAACTCTTGCCAACAAATAGGAGACACTTGCTTTGTCAATAAGAAACACTTGCCTTCAAATAGGAGACACTTGCCTTCAAATAGGAGATGCTTGCCTTGTCAATAAGAGACTCTTGCCAACAAATAGGAGACACTTGCCTTGTCAATAAGAAACACTTGCCTTCAAATAGGAGACACTTGCCTTTAAATAGGAGACTCTTGCCAACAAATAGGAGACACTTGCCTTGTCAATAAGAGACACTTGCCTTCAAATAGGAGATGCTTGCCAACAAATAAGAGACTCTTGCCAACAAATAGGAGACACTTGCCTTGTCAATAAGAAACACTTGCCTTGAAATAGGAGACATTTGAGAGACACTTGCCTTCAAATAGGAGATGCTTGCCAACAAATAAGAGACACTTATCAACAAATAAGAGTCACTTGCCAACAAATAGGAGACACTTACCTTCAAAAGGAGACACTTGCCTTGTCAATAAGAAACACCTGCCTTTAAATAAGCCATGTAAGCAGGACTATGAAGGGTGTCTGTATTTTGTCCTGGTAGTTCTCTCTATTGACCTGTCCTTGAATATTATGTTGGGAGTTCCTTCAGCCATAACAACACCACACATGCCGGATCCGACACCCAAACTGGCATGAAGCCTCATTCTGACATGGGCTGGACGTTCGTCTCGGCATCGTCAGATACGACAACGCCAACTTAGATAGTGCAGAGTGAATTGGAGAAACGCGAAACGGGACCAGCAATGATTGCCTCAGTCTCACCATCTGTTGGCGATAACGATTTGTGGCACAACACGTGGCCTTCGAGCATGGGTGTGAGCTGCATGTAGACGATTTCAGATCGTCTGATCCCTAACTTGTACTCAAGTTGTGTAGTGTCACGTCAATATGTTTATATGGTGTAGCACATGATTACAGCTACCGAAGCTATCTATATAATCTATATATAGTCGTTCCCTTTCTTGATAACAAGATATAAACATTTTATTGCTAGAGATGAACCGGATAGTCTCAGTGATGAGGATGCTCTTGCTGTTGCTATTGCTGCAAGTCAGAACCCAGAGGAGGCAGATCTTGGAAGGTCATTGAGGTCAGTGTATTCTCATCCACAGAAACATTGTTTTGTTTGTTGTTTAACGCCGCACTCAGCAATATTCCAGCTATAAATAATCGAGGCTGAACCAGACAATCCAGTGATCAACAGCATCGATCAGTTGGGATACGATGACATGTGTCGACCAAGTCAGAGAGCCTGACCACCAATCCCGTTACTTACCCGTTAGTTGCTGAAGACCTTTTCTAACCAGGGTCTTCACAAGTCCGAAAAATTGAACGACATAGGGACCAGAACAGAATCCTTGCGAGGTAAAAGCTTATTTCCTCACGAGGAAGACTAAGAATATGACTGGAGCTGACCTTTCTTGAACTGAATTACATGGCTAATAAGAGACACATGCCAACAAATAGGAGACACTTGCCTTCTAATAAGAGCCACTTGCCTTCAAATAGGAGACACTTGCCATCAAATAGGAGACACTTGCCTTCAAATAGGAGATGCTTGCCTTGTCAATAAGAGACTCTTGCCAACAAATAGGAGACACTTGCTTTGTCAATAAGAAACACTTGCCTTCAAATAGGAGACACTTGCCTTCAAATAGGAGACTCTTGCCAACAAATAGGAGACACTTGCCTTGTCAATAAGAGACTCTTGCCAACAAATAGGAGACACTTGCTTTGTCAATAAGAAACACTTGCCTTCAAATAGGAGACACTTGCCTTCAAATAGGAGATGCTTGCCATCAAATAAGAGACTCTTGCCTTCAAATAGGAGAGGCTTGCCTTCAAATAAGAGATGCTTGCCTTGTCAATAAGAAACTCTTGCCAACAAATAGGAGACACTTGCTTTGTCAATAAGAAACACTTGCCTTCAAATAGGAGACACTTGCCTTCAAATAGGAGATGCTTGCCTTGTCAATAAGAGACTCTTGCCAACAAATAGGAGACACTTGCCTTGTCAATAAGAAACACTTGCCTTCAAATAGGAGACACTTGCCTTCAAATAGGAGACTCTTGCCAACAAATAGGAGACACTTGCCTTGTCAATAAGAGACACTTGCCTTCAAATAGGAGATGCTTGCCAACAAATAAGAGACTCTTGCCAACAAATAGGAGACACTTGCCTTGTCAATAAGAAACACTTGCCTTCAAATAGGAGACACTTGCCTTTAAATAGGAGACTCTTGCCAACAAATAGGAGACACTTGCCTTGTCAATAAGAGACACTTGCCTTCAAATAGAGATGCTTGCCAACAAATAAGAGACTCTTGCCAACAAATAGGAGACACTTGCCTTGTCAATAAGAAACACTTGCCTTGAAATAGGAGACATTTGAGAGACACTTGCCTTCAAATAGGAGATGCTTGCCAACAAATAACAGACACTTATCAACAAATAAGAGTCACTTGCCAACAAATAGGAGACACTTACCTTCAAAAGGAGACACTTGCCTTGTCAATAAGAAACACCTGCCTTTAAATAAGCCATGTAAGCAGGACTATGAAGGGTGTCTGTATTTTGTCCTGGTAGTTCTCTCTATTGACCTGTCCTTGAATATTATGTTGGGAGTTCCTTCAGCCATAACAACACCACACATGCCGGATCCGACACCCAAACTGGCATGAAGCCTCATTCTGACATGGGCTGGACGTTCGTCTCGGCATCGTCAGATACGACAACGCCAACTTAGATAGTGCAGAGTGAATTGGAGAAACGCGAAACGGGACC
The DNA here is from genome assembly GCF_003918875.1 of Haliotis rubra. Lineage (NCBI taxonomy): Eukaryota > Metazoa > Mollusca > Gastropoda > Lepetellida > Haliotidae > Haliotis > Haliotis rubra. Next base: position 868,090 of record NW_025767161.1, read on the forward strand.
AGCAATGATTGCCTCAGTCTCACCATCTGTTGGCGATAACGATTTGTGGCACAACACGTGGCCTTCGAGCATGGGTGTGAGCTGCATGTAGACGATTTCAGATCGTCTGATCCCTAACTTGTACTCAAGTTGTGTAGTGTCACGTCAATATGTTTATATGGTGAAGCACATGATTACAGCTACCGAAGCTATCTATATAATCTATATATAGTCGTCCCCTTTCTTGATAACAAGATATAAACATTTTATTGCTAGAGATGAACCGGATATCAATGCGGTACCTACTGGTTCACAACGCCTTGTCCAGGAGCATCTAAGTCGATGTATGGAGTTTGGAGCCAGCCAGATCTCCGTCAACAGGGACAACATCTGGTCCAGCAGCATGGCCTTCTTCAAGGATGTTTGTGTATCGAAGACGGCTAAACAGTTAATGGTATGAACAGATCGATATTTTACATGTCCAAATGATGATTGTTCCAGTGAATGCTTTGGCAAATGATGCAGCAGAAAAAGGCTTCACAATTTTACCCATGAAAGGAATCGAACTCTGATCTTTGACATAACTTGAACAATTATGCTACCGTACAGACCCAGATATAACTGAAACACTTAAAGGTGGCTTTAAACATGCTCACTTCTGTTTTTTCTTTAACGCCGCACTCAGCAATATTCCAGCTTTATGGCGATGGTCTGTGAGTAATCGAGTCTAGACCAGACAACCCAGTGATCAACGCCATAAACATCAATGTACTTAACTGGGATACGATGACATGTGACAACCAAGTCAGCGAGCCTGAACACCCGATCCCGTTAGTCTCCTTTTTCGACAAGCATGGGTTAATGAAGACCACTTTTTTTCATACCATTGGCGATCAATACACAATGACTCTTTATGTTCGTTTTTGTTTTGCTACATGCATTCATTTCAAGTTTATGGTACAGTTAAGGGCTGGGTAGGCTTGTCCCTTATACAATGGCGCATCCCACTTTCCGTTTCATAAACGTGTACAATGTGTAAAGTACATTACTGTTGTCGACGCATATTGATGTAAAAATATACCCATTCACTCACTCTAGTATTGACAACTCATCTCTCTAAGTAGGTGTCCCCCAGTGACTCAGGCATTAGAAATCAACGCGATAAATCCTTGTGAGAAATTTCTTGATGTCGAAGACCCTGGTTCAAAGCCTGTATCTGGTGTCCCCAGCCGTGATATTGACGGAATACTGCTAAAACGGGCGTAAAACTAACTCACTCACACACACTGTCACCTGCAAGGTCAATATTGATTTATTCCTCATATGGTAGGTGGCTTTCACTGATTCCGATGGTAGACGTGAGGAGTGTATCGACACAGGGGGACCACGTCGTGAGTATCTACGTCTGCTGCTGGAGTCCATCGTCGCCAATAGCAAGATGCTTCATGGTCAGTAATCAGTACGATTTGTTTTGTTTGTTGTTTACGATTGGTTGATTGTTGTTTAATGCCACACTCAGCAATATTCCAGCTATATGGCGGCGGTCTGTAAATAATCGAGTCTGGACCTTATCAACAAAATGAGCATCGATCTACTCAATTGGGATACGATGACATATGTCAACCAAGTCAGCAAGCCTGACCACCCAATTCTACCTCTAACGACAAGCATGGGTTGCTGAAGACCGATTCTTACACGGATCCTCACTGGTTTGTTTAACGCTGCATCATGTGCATTGAGCAGTATTCAAGCTGTATTAGGCGGTCTGTAAATAATCGAGTCTGGACCAGAGAATCCATTCATCAATCTACGCAATTGGGATACTATGTGGACAGTCTTATGACGAGAATTGGATGCTGAAGACCAAGTCTAACCCGCGTCTTTACAGGTGTCCTCAGTATGTCCTTTGGTTGGAGGGTTTTCTCGTCATGCAGGTTCAATTCCTCACATGGGTAGAATATATGAAATACTTGTCTCGTGTCCCTCGACGTATTATTGCTGACATATTACCGAGAGTGGCGTAAAACTACTCTCACTTGTTCACATATTTTGTATATTCTAACAGGTGACGAAAAACAAGGATTTCTGATTCGACCCAACATATCTGCCTATTCAAAGAAGCACTTCCGGGTCATAGGGGTCATGCTGGCCACTATAATTGCTCAAGGTGGACAACCTCCCGCCATATTTGCTCCTCCAGTTGTTGATGCTATACTGGATAAAGATGAGATGCCGTCTGTGGATCATGTGCCCGACACACGAAAGAGAGAATCTTTAAAAAAGGTAAAAGACTACTGAAGAGTTACCAGTGTCTAATGTTTCAATCAGTTTGACACTAATGTTGTGTATCGATATTGCTGAGAAGAATTTAATAATTTGATGCAAATAAAAAAGAATGATGGCAGAAGTCAATACGTGTTGACCTATGATGACTATTTAGATCACCTACTTGCATTACGGTTTCATGAATAGAATAGATCAACATTAACATAGAACAGGTCAACATTAACATAGAATGGGTCAATGCTAACATAGGACAGGTCAACACTAACATAGAACAGGTCAACACTAACATAGAACAGGTCAACTCTAACATAGAACAGGTCAATGCTAACAAAGGACAGGTCAACACTAACATAGAACAGGTCAACACTAACAGAACAGGTCAATGCTAACATAGGACAGGTCAACACTAACATAGGACAGGTCAACATGAACAGACAATGGGTAAATACTAACATAGGACAGGTCAACACTAACATATAACAGGTCAACACTAACATAGAACAGGTCAATGCTAACATAGGACAGGTCAACACTAACATAGAACAGGTCAACACTAACAGAACAAGTCAATGCTAACATAGGACAGGTCAACACTAACATAGGACAGGTCAACACTAACATAGAACGGGTCAACGCTAACATAGAACAGGTCAACATTAACATAGGACAGGTCAACATTAACATAGAACAGGTAAACACTAACATAGAACAGGTCAACTCTAACATAGAACAGGTCAATGCTAACATAGGACAGGTCAACACTAACATAGAACAGGTCAACACTAACAGAACAGGTCAATGCTAACATAGGACAGGTCAACACTAACATAGAACAGGTCAATGCTAACATAGGACAGGTCAACACTAACATAGAACAGGTCAATGCTAACATAGGACAGGTCAACACTAACATAGAACAGGTCAACACTGACATAGAACAGGTCAATGTGAACATAGAACAGGTCAACACTAACATAGAACAGGTCAACACTGACATAGAACAGGTCAACATTAACATAGAACAGGTCAACATTAACATAGAACAGGTCAACACTAACATAGAACAGGTCAACATGAACATAGAACAGGTCAACATGAACATAGAACTGGTCAATGCTAACATAGGACAGGTCAACATGAACATAGAACAGGTCAACACTGACAGAGAACAGGTCAACATGAACATAGAACGGGTCAATGCTAACATAGGACAGGTCAACACTAATATAGAACAGGTCAACACTAACATACAACAGGTCAACACTGACATAGAACAGGTCAATGCTAACATAGGACAGGTCAACATGAACATAAAACAGGTCAACACTGACATAGAACAGGTCAATGCTAACATAGAACAGGTCAACACTAACATAGAATAGTTCAACACTGACATAGAACAGGTCAACATTAACATAGAACAGGTCAACATTAACAAAGAACAGGTCAACACTAACATAGAACAGGTCAACATTAACATAGAACAGGTCAACATGAACATAGAACAGGTCAACATTAACATAGAACAGGTCAACATTAACATAGAACAGGTCAACACTGACAGAGAACAGGTCAACATGAACATAGAACGGGTCAATGCTAACATAGGACAGGTCAACATGAACATAGAACAGGTCAACACTGACAGAGAACAAGTCAACATGAACATAGAACGGGTCAATGCTAACATAGGACAGGTCAACTCTAACATAGAACGGGTCAATGCTAACATAGGACAGGTCAACACTAACATAGAACAGGTCAACACTAACATAGAACGGGTCAATGCTAACATAGGACAGGTCAACACTAACATAGAACAGGTCAATGCTAACATAGGACAGGTCAACACTAACATAGAACAGGTCAATGCTAACATAGGACAGGTCAACACTAACATAGAACAGGTCAACATGAACATAGAACATGTCAATGTGAACATAGAACAGGTCAACACTAACATAGAACAGGTCAACACTGACATAGAACAGGTCAACATTAACATAGAACAGGTCAACATTAACATAGAACAGGTCAACACTAACATAGAACAGGTCAACATTAACATAGAACAGGTCAACATGAACAAAGAACAGGTCAACATTAACACAGAACAGGTCAACATTAACATAGAACAGGTCAACACTAACATAGAACAGGTCAACATGAACATAGAACAGGAACATAGAACTGGTCAATGCTAACATAGGACAGGTCAACATGAACATAGAACAGGTCAACACTGACATAGAACAGGTCAACATGAACATAGAACGGGTCAATGCTAACATAGGAACATAGAACAGGTCAACACTAACATAGAACAGGTCAACACTGACATACAACAGGTCAATGCTAACATAGAACAGGTCAACACTAACATAGAATAGGTCAACACTGGAGGTCAACATTAACATAGAACAGGTCAACATTAACAAAGAACAGGTCAACACTAACATAGAACAGGTCAACATTAACATAGAACAGGTCAACATGAACATAGTCAACATTAAGGTCAGGTCACATTAACATAGAACAGGAACATAGAACAGGTCAACATGAACATAGAACAGGTCAACACTGACAGAGAACAGGTCAACATGAACATCAACAGAACATAGAGCGGGTCAATGCTAACATAGGACAGGTCAACATGAACATAGAACAGGTCAACACTGACAGAGAACAAGTCAACATGAACATAGAACGGGTCAATGCTAACATAGGACAGGTCAACTCTAACATAGAACAGGTCAATGCTAACATAGGACAGGTCAACACTAACATAGAACAGGTCAACACTAACATAGAACGGGTCAATGCTAACATAGGATAGGTCAACGCTAACATAGGACAGGTCAACATGAACATAGAACTGGTCAACACTAACTTAGAACAAGTCAACATGAACATAGAACAGGTCAACACTGACATAGAACAGGTCAACACTAACATCAACATTAACATAGAACAGGTCAACATTAACATAGAACAGGTCAACATTAACATAGAACAGGTCAACACTAACATAGAACAGGTCAACATGAACATAGAACAGGTCAACATGAACATAGAACAGGTCAACATTAACATAGAACAGGTCAACACTAACATAGAACAGGTCAACATGAACATAGAACAGGTCAACACTGACAGAGAACAGGTCAACATGAACATAGAACGGGTCAATGCTAAGATAGGACAGGTCAGCCTGAACATAGAACAGGTCAACACTGACAGAGAACAGGTCAACATGAACATAGAACAGGTCAACATGAATATAGAACACGTCAACACTGACATAGAACAGGTCAATGCTAACATAGGACAGGTGAACACTAACACAGAACAGGTCAACACTGACATAGAACAGGTCAACATTAACATAGAACAGGTCAACATTAACATAGAACAGGTCAACGTGAACATAGAACAGGTCAACACTGACATAGGACAGGTCAACACTGACATAGAACAGGTCAACACTGACATAGGACAGGTCAACTCTGACATAGAACAGGTCAACACTGACATAGAACAGGTCAATGCTAACATAGGAGAGGTCAACACTAACATAGAACAGGTCAACACTGACATAGAACAAGTCAACACTGACATAGAACAGGTCAACACTAACATAGAACAGGTCAACACTAACAGAACAGGTCAACATGAACATAGAACAGGTCAACACTGACATAGAACAAGTCAACACTGAACATAGAACAAGTCAACACTGACATAGAACAGGTCAAACACTGACATAGAACAAGTCAACACTGACATACAACAGGTCAACACTAACTTAGAGCAAGTCAACATGAACAAAGAACAGGTCAACACTGACATAGAACAGGTCAACACTAACACAGAACAGGTCAACACTGACATAGAACAGGTCAACACTAACATAGAACAAGTCAGCACTAACATAGAACAGGTCAGCTCTAACAAAGAACAAGTCAGCACTAACATGGAACAAGTCAGCACTAATATAGAACAGATCAACACCGACACAGAACAGGTCAACAGTAACATAGAACAGGTTAACACTGACATAGAACAAGACAGACATATTTCCTGCCAATGCTTCGGAACCTCTTTATTTTCAAATGGTAGAAGCTAAACATGCTTTTAACACCCATTTTTAAGGACAGCCAGCATGCCTAGCCAACAATTCAAAAAAAATATCCCAGGCAGCAAATATTAATTTAATTGTTTTCTGGAACAATTAAATTAACAAATTAATTCCAAGCCGCCTCAAGGAGAAGTCCAAGTAATAGTCCCAAGTATTGAATTCTTGTGTTTATCGGGGCGGTGGGGTAGCCTAGTAGTTAAAGCATTTGCTCGTCATGCCGAAGACCCGGGTTCAATTCCCGACATGGGTACAATGTGTGAAGACCATTTTTGATGTCCCCTGCCGTGATATTGCTGAAATGTACCTAAAAGCAGCGTAAAACTAAACTCATTCTTGTGTTTGTCCCAGGTGTCGGAAGCTCGCGACGAGGCTGAGCTACAGGAGGCTCTGGAGGAGTGTGACTGGAGATACGACCTGGACGGTGTCCCCTCTTATGTTACCATGGCCAGTAGAGATGAGTTCCTCAGAGGATGTGTCCAGTATTTCGTCATACTGCAGAGCAAGCCAATGCTTGACCAGCTGATTCAAGGCCTGGGTCACTGCGGGGTGAGTATGTCTTACTTCACAGGCATCAGAGTTTCAGAAAAGATTACATCACCCACAAGACAATATCCCACAACCACATGCTGCAGGTTAAGAGGCAGTAACTGGGTGGACCTCAGGTGATTGTACGCAAACATGTGGTATTGTCATTCGTGACCAACTCGTGTTATTCCGGACAAGCCTACTTGTAGGTCACGGGAAGAGGCGAGTAGTAAGAATGGTGGTATTGTCAAGGGGACTATTTTCCCTGGAAGTTGTAATGCGGTGCGCGTAATTACATGCGCAAAGTAGTGCAAAAGTGTTTCATCTTCTAAATGGGTCGTCATTGGGTAGACGGGGTTGTTTATGCCAGTTACTCAGAACAGCAGGGTTCGATTCCCATATTGGCACACCATTTATTCCAGAGTCTTTGAGTGATATAGCTTGCTCTCAAAGTGCTCCCACTCAGGTGTCACTTGATCAAACATCATGATAAATCTAGATTTTATTTTCTGTTTCTAATATTGTCAGATTCTGGATCTCATCAGAAGACACACGTTACGAGATTTGCTTGAGTATAAATCGGATGTTGAGGTCACGGCCGAAAGGGTTATGGATCTGTTGAAACCAGATGAACGTTGCCATAGCGACGAACAACAGATCCTTGAGAACCTAAGCAGATTCCTGCAGGCAGCTGAAGGTAAGATTATAGAAGTCATAGACGGGTGCCAGAGAACCAATGCTTGGTTTACCTCTTGGCACAAACTGGTGAATCCTATACTATTATGGCAAATGAAATGGTGGTAATTCACTGACTCGTCCTTGGTTAGGTGTGGTGGAGTAGCCTGATGGTAAAGCGTCCTCTGGCCACCTGGGTCCAATTCCCCACATGGGTAAAATGTGTGAAACCCATTGTTGGAATATTGCCGTAAAACCATACTCACTCACTCGTTTGGTGCCTATTTCAGATGTCCTTTGCCTTAGATCAGCGATGTTATATGGATCAAAATATTTAAGCAAGCAAACCATATCTCATTCGTACGAATATATCTTGGATATCAGAAACCAAGGCTATTCACGACTTCTGATATATATTATGGTTATAATAATTGTCTTCATCAGCCTCTTTGAAATTTGTGAATGCAAATTCTGAGACACTCCAGCAAGTCTGAAAATACACAAAGTTTATCTCCTTAATGTATAGATGTAACCATCATGAAGGACATTAATGAAATCAGCTTTCAAAGGGGCTTCTACTTAAAGTGTTAACAAAATACAGGATAACATCAGCTCTCAGTAGGATTAATGACCAAGCTGATAAATTTGGACAATTTCATGAGTTCATACAGTTTACAGCTACTGTTTCTTTTAGGGGAAATATTAACTCACATCGCTTGTTTGTTGTTTAACGCCTCACTCAGCAATAATATACCTGCTATATGATGGCAGACTGGACCCGACAATCCAGTGATCAACAGCACGAGCAAAATCTTTGCAATTTGGATACTATGATATGTGTCACATCGTTTTATTTATCTTACCAAAGGCTAATTCTAAACGATTATCTCATACTGAAAACGAAAACTATGAGACAATGCAAACATAATGTTGTCAGCTTCTCAGAAAGGCGAATCATTTAAATAACGAAATAGGATTTTTTTTGTCGAGAGTTCCAGGGTTTGAGAAGTTCAAGGTACAGTGCTGCATCTCTTTATTGCGGTATAGTTCAGCAAAAATATCGCTATAGTTATTGCAGACTTATACTTGAATTTGCGGAAATATTTAAGTGGTAGCTCTGTGGAATAATATAAGTTGTAAGTTATCGAAAATATTAAATAGGGTAAGTTTGCGAAATTATGAATGTAATCAGTTTGTAGAATTATATAGTTGAAAGTTTGCGGAAATACCAATTGGTAAGATAAGCAGAATTGTTCAAGTTGGAAGTTTGCGAAATTAGGAAATAGGCAGGTGTGATTAGGAATAGGTAGGTGTGCAGAATTAGGAAATAGGTAGGTGTGATATATAGGTAGAATTATGAATATGGTGAGTGCGGAATTAGGAAATTGGTAACTTTTAGTGTGAAGGCTAATTCTAAACGATTATCTCATACTGAAAACGAAAACTATGAGACAATGCAAACATAATGTTGTCAGCTTCTCAGAAAGGCGAATCATTTAAATAACGAAATAGGATTTTTTTTGTCGAGAGTTCCAGGGTTTGAGAAGTTCAAGGTACAGTGCTGCATCTCTTTATTGCGGTATAGTTCAGCAAAAATATCGCTATAGTTATTGCAGACTTATACTTGAATTTGCGGAAATATTTAAGTGGTAGCTCTGTGGAATAATATAAGTTGTAAGTTATCGAAAATATTAAATAGGGTAAGTTTGCGAAATTATGAATGTAATCAGTTTGTAGAATTATATAGTTGAAAGTTTGTGGAAATACCAATTGGTAAGATAAGCAGAATTGTTCAAGTTGGAAGTTTGTGAAATTAGGAAATAGGCAGGTGTGAGGAATATGGAAATAGGTAAGTATGCGGAATTAGGAAATAGGAAGGTGTGCAGAATTAGGAAATAGGTAGGTGTGATATATAGGTAGAATTATGAATATGGTGAGTGCGGAATTAGGAAATTGGTAACTTTTAGTGTGATTGTGTCCAGTTTACAGCTACTGTTTCTTTTAGGGGAAATATTAACTCACATCGCTTGTTTGTTGTTTAACGCCTCACTCAGCAATAATATACCTGCTATATGATGGCAGACTGGACCCGACAATCCAGTGATCAACAGCACGAGCAAAATCTTTGCAATTTGGATACTATGATATGTGTCACATCGTTTTATTTATCTTACCAAAGGCTAATTCTAAACGATCATCTCATACTGAAAACGAAAACTATGAGACAATGCAAACATAATGTTGTCAGCTTCTCAGAAAGGCGAATCATTTAAATAACTTAAATAGGATTTTTTTGTCGAGAGTTCCAGGGTTTGAGAAGTTCAAGGTACAGTGCTGCATCTCTTTATTGCGGTATAGTTCAGCAAAAATATCGCTATAGTTATTGCAGACTTATACTTGAATTTGCGGAAATATTTAAGTGGTAGCTCTGTGGAATAATATAAGTTGTAAGTTATCGAAAATATTAAATAGGGTAAGTTTGTGAAATTATGAATGTAATCAGTTTGTAGAATTATATAGTTGAAAGTTTGCGGAAATACCAATTGGTAAGATAAGCAGAATTGTTCAAGTTGGAAGTTTGAGAAATTAGGAAATAGGCAGGTGTGATTAGGAATAGGTAGGTGGCAGAATTAGGAAATAGGTATGATATATAGGTAGAATTATGAATATGGTGAAGGTGAATTAGAAATTGGTAACTTTTAGTGTGAAGGTGTGATTATCTCATACTGGTAGAATTATGAATATGGTGAGTCTCAGAAAGGAAATTGGTAACTTTTAGTGTGATTGTGTCCAGTTACAGCTACTGTTTCTTTTACGGGAAATATTAACTCACATCGCTTGTGATATTTAACGCCTCACTCAGCTATATACCAGCTATATGATGGCAGTCTGTAAATAATCAAGTCTGGACCCGACAATCCAGTGATCAACACCATGAGCATAAAATATACACAATCGGGATACCATGACATGTGTCACATCGTTTATCTTCCAAAGGCTAATTCTAAACGATTATCTCATACTGAAAACGAAAACTATGAGACAATGCAAACATAATGTCGTCAGCTTCTCAGAAAGGCGAATCATTTAAATAAACGAAATACGGAATATTTTATCGAGAGTCCCAGGGTTTGAGAAGTTCAAGGTACAGTGCTGCATCTCTTTATTGCGGTACATTTCAGCAAAAATATATCGGTAGTTATGCGGAATTATGCTTGAATTTGCGGAAATATTTAAGTGGTAACTCTGTGGAATAATATAAGTTGTAAGTTATCGAAAATATTAAATGGGGTAAGTTTGAATTATGAATGTAAAAAGTTTGTAGAATTATAAAAGTTGAAAGTTTGCGGAAATACCAATTGATAAGATAGAGGAATTAAAAAAGCAGAAATATTGAATGGATAAGTTTGCTGAATTATAAATGCGATAAGCGGAATTGTTAAAGTTGGAAGTTTGCAGAATTAAGTAATTAGGAAATAGGTAAGTATGCGGAATTAGGAAATAGGTAGGTGTGCGGAATTAGGAAATAGATAAGTTTGTGGAATTAAGAAATAGGTAGGTGTGCAGAATTAGGAATATGGTGAGTGCGGAATTAGGAAATTGGTAACTTTTAGTGTGATTCTGTCCAATCCGAACATTGTGACAATGCAGGTGTTGTCGAATTAACTGACGAAATGTACATATTGTGTTCATCTTCCAGGTGGCAGCTTGTGTGATGTGCTCAGGGAGAGCCAGCGTTTGACCCGAAGTCAGACCGAGTTTGCGCGGGGATTAACTCCAGCGAGACTGCTAGCGTTTGTTACTGGATGTAGTAGGGAACCAGCTGGCGGGTTCGTGCCGAAACCCAGCATTGTCTTTAACAGAGCCGCCTGGCGGCTGCCATCGGCCGCTACATGCAGTAACCAGATCCTGATCACGGTGCACCAGAACTCGCTGGAGTTCCATCGCTTTTGTCAAGCGATGATGACGTCAATGATGAACGGAGAAAACTTTACAACCGCCTAGGTTTCTTGTTATCGTCTTTAGTTTTCTCATGGAAAACTAATTTAAAAGATTTGTTGTGGTAGATATTGCACAAATAGAGATTCCTATACAACTGACTCTCACATACGGTTTACAATCTCAAAGTGTCGATTAAGAAAGCATTTCAAGAACAATACTCATTAATATGAAACAAAACATAATGTATGGCCATTTTGACTTTTTCTATGGCCATTTTGACTATTTGGTATGGCCATTTTGACTAGGGGTTGTGGCCATTTTGACTTTTTGTGAGGCCATTTTGACTAGGGTCAGTGTGGCCATTTTGACCTGTTCCTTTTGTTCCGATGCCCATACTCTACTATGCTGAACCACGTTCTGAAGCGATAGCTAAAACTATGGCATGATCGTGGCAAAATATTAAACATTTTTCTAATTTTTTGTTGATATTTCACAGGCGCGAGCTTTTTACATGTCATGACAGTAGATTACCAATTTAACTGTTTTTCCTTATCTTGACTCATGATCTTTGCTTATCTCCCTTTCCCTTTCGAATGGTAGTGGAACACTTGAATCCCTTGAAGTTCCCGAAGCGGACGTACAATACTCACCCACGAGTTACCTCCCTTCCTCTTTCCCGCGAAAACGTACCATGTGATGTGCGCAGACTTGTCACTCTCTCCCTTTTCGCCCAAGCGGATGGTTGGGCAAGCACTGGAGTCCCGTAGACGGCAATCTATCATTTGTATTTAGGCCTATTCTTCTAAATTAAGCTGTGTATGGTTTTGTTTATAATTACGATGTAGTATTTGTACAAATTTGTTGAAATTTATTGACTTTGACTCGTGTTTTCATCGTGTTGTAACCTTGTTTACAATTTATGAAATCCTGCTGTTTGTGTAGACACAGGTTGTCTCTGGCTGATCCTCACCCCCAATGTCCATCGTGTACAGATCCATGTTCATCCACCTTGCGTTGTAGCTACTGTATTGATTTAACTGAATTACAATTTAATCAATATCTGTCTTATGTTTATCGGGTGAAAAAGACATCTCTTGTCACATGTGATAAATCTGGAGATCAGCCCCAAAACCGTATGTTGCTTGCTGCTGATGTTCATAATAGTGTCGTCATGCCGAAGACCCGGGTTCGAATCCCCACATGGGTACAATTTGTGAAGCCCATTTCTGGTGTCCCCCGCCGTGATGTTGCTGGAATATTGCTTAAAGTGGCGTAAAACCAAATTCAGTCAGCCAGTCAGTCATAATAGTGATATGTTGCCTAGTACATTACAGAGCCAGTCTGCGGCAAAGGGGGCTAAGAAAAGGTCGTCAACCTCGCAACCTACGCCATCCCAGTCTAAGAAGAAGACGGTGTCCTCTTCTACTACGCAGAGAAAGTCTACGAGTACTAGATCTGAAGGCAAAACTACACGTGCTACCGCTGCTATGCAGAGATCTTTCAACGATGTGATCGTACCGCCGCATGAGAAAGACGTATTTGACGACCCCCCTATACTACTACCTGAGGTATCGATGACATCTATGATGAAGTAGATGTCAACTACTACTAGATCATCACCTATGAATGTCACAGCAGGCCAGCTTTTGGACATAAGACCTCTTACTTCGAGGACAGAAGTTGAGGCACGGAAAACAGCATCGCAGCCGATTCAACAGATGCAGAACTTCGACCCGGGGGAGTTCATGACGCAGTTCACCAACAAGATGATGGCTATGATGGAGCAGAGATTCCAGCAAGAATCAAGGAAGACCCAACAGTCTACCGACACCGTGCGCAAACCCACTGGCCTGCGCGAATCTACACCCATAAGAGCTACACCTGCAGTTGATGTTGGCGAACGTACTCCTCCGCTCCACAACCGGACGACTCCGTCATACTACGAGATAGTCAAGATGAGACGCAGTCCACGTTCGCGAACCTCTAAGAAGCCTGCCTCAATGCCTAGCCGATCAAGATCAAGATCACCACGCAGACGTTCGCGAAGGCACAGCTCACCACACAGAGGTTCGCGAAGAGGTTCCAGAGAGAGACGTTTGCAAAGGGAACGCTCCTATGACAGACGTTCGCACAGGGAGGAATCTTCAGCTGCAGGTTCGCGAACCCAGAATGAAGGTTCACGAAGGGATACAGGCTCACACAGAGATACGTCAACAAGACACAGCTCTCTGACTCAAGACACTACGGACCCCGTCTTCTCAGACTCTGAAGTAACGGCTTGGATTGCTAGCGGGTTGAGCCTGGAGTCTCCCTCTAAAGATAGGAACGAAGTTTACACCTACATGATGAAGGATGATGACTTCGACTCCATCACAATCCCACCGATCGAGCCTATATCCAGCGTACTGGACAGTCTTTGAACAGCCTTCGCGAAGGCTTCCAAGTCCTAGATGCAGCAATTACCACCTTTTAATAAGAAGAGATTCCCCCTACATCACATGGAACCATTTGTGAAGGCACCGGAGTGGGACGACAACATCAAGTTGGTAAACGATGCCAGAACTAAGGTGTATAAGGTGGATGATAAGAAGTTATCACAAGTGGATACAGCTTCTAGAAGATCTTTTTTCGGACTAGCAAGATCTAGGGCCATCAACGAAGCGTTGATACTGAAATTTCAGAATTCCACCACGGAAGAGGATAAAATGATCTACTCGGCCCTCGTCACTCAAAAGAAGGATCAGTTCTTCCTATCGGACCACCTCACATCGCTTTCGGTGGCAATCACCTTGATACGCAGACAGGGTCTACTGGCGTCCTGCTCCTGGAATGACAGATTTATGCAGCCTCTACTACGAGCTCCGTGGGAGGCGCCTACCATCTTTGGAGGTCTATTGGACGATGCAGCTAAACAAGCTACACAAGACTCCAGAGAGGTCATGATGATCAAGACCATAGACACCTTGGCCAACGTCATCCGCCATACATCCCAGAGATACAACAACAAGTCTAAGTACGCTGGGATACAGAGAGCTAAAGACAAAAAAGTACTCTAGCTCCAGAGGCGGGAAGGACTCTTTTCATCGCCCTTCAGGCAACTACAGAGGAAACTCAGGAAGAGGCCGCGGCCCCAGAGCTTCCAGAGGTACCAGACGCTGATGCCGGAGTTCGGAACGACTGGAGTCTTCCACCCCCAGCCGTTTCTGTAAAACTATCGACAGTGGGTGGACGTCTACAAGGGTACTTGAAAAATTGGGGAATTTTAGGAGACGACTACGCCTCTCAGGTACTAAGAGAAGGGTACAAAGTACAACTGAAAGATGCCCCTCCGTTAACCCTCAGCCCGATGGTCTCCAAGTATGCAGAGGATCAAGCAGACAGATTACAAGAAGCCATCAACGCCACTTCTCTCGAAAGATGCAGTTGAGATAATAGACCAGAATCATCTCACCCCAGGCTTCTATTCCCCAATTTTATAGTACCAAAGAAGAACTCCTTAGAGAAGTTCAGACTGATTTACAACATGCGCAAATTCAACAGAGACTACCTACTGAAACCAGAGAGGTTCAGCATGATCCACCTACCTCAACTGAAACAACTCGTCCGTCCAGCAGATTACATGGCCAGCATAGACTTACAGGATGAGTACCTGCACATCCCAATACATCAAGAATCAAGGAAATACCTACGATTCCTGTTCAGAGGGCAACACTACCAATGGAGCGTGCTACCGTTTGGAATATCTTCGGCCCCTATAGTCGCATACCTTCATCAACGAGGTCTACGCAATGCCTTCTACCTGGACGACGGGGATTCAGGTCCACCAAGATGCAAGTCTACTCAGACTACAACTGAACTTCACGATCAAGTTGCTCACTCAACTGGGATGGTTGGTGAACCTAAGGAAGTCAGAATTGGAACCAAAACAAGATCTACAATTCCTGGGGATAAGATTCATCGCTACAGAGAATCGAATCGTCATCCCAGAGGATCGATGGGTCAAGATACAAGCCATGATTCCACCAGCAGTCACCTCTCCGTTAACACTACGATCATGGCAAGTTCTACTGGGTCTACTAACCTCGGCGCAAGACTTGACGCACATAGGAAGGTTACAGCTAAGACCGCTACAATGGTTCCTGATAAAGCATCTGGACAGTGTCGACCCTATCCTGCTGCCCGAAAACCTCAAGAGGTATCTACTATGGTGGACTCACAGGTCGAATGTCTGCGAAAGAGCCTATTTACAAGAGCCGGCCTTCGAGACACACCTCTACGCGGATGCCTCGTTGCAAGGATGGGGGGCACATCTCAATGATCAAGTAGCGTCGGGAAAGTGGTCTCATACAGAACAAAAGTTCCACATCAATCTACTAGAGATGAAAGCAGTGATCAACGCCGTACAACTATGGTCGAGCTTGCTGAACAACAAGATGTTGATAATACTAACACAGACAACTCCACAGTGGCGTTCTCTATAAATCGGCAAGGATCCACAAGATCACCAAGCCTATTGCAGCTCACATTCCAGTTGTTCCAGATCACGCAAAAAGCAGACATCTGGACAAAGGCGTGTCACATACCCGGAGCCAAGAACGTACTAGCAGACGCTCTCTCAAGACCACTACACCCGTCACCAACAGAATGGATGCTCCATCCAGAAGCGTTTCGGAACATAAGGGAGATCCTCAAGCCTGGGCAACAGATGCACTGAGCATGTCGTGGGAAGGACTAAACGGCTACGCTTTTCCATCCCCGATACTACTGCCAAAAGTACTGATCAAGATCAAACAGACACAGACGCTACAACTGACTTTGGTCGCGCCTTACTGGCCAGCGAGAGCATGGTTTCCAGATCTACTAGAAAACCTAGGAAGTCCAGTAATCAAGCTTCCAGATTGGCCGAACCTACTGATACATCCGCACACCAAGCAAGTCCACAGAAACCCAGCAGTGTTCCAGCGACACGTGTGGACCGTATCAAAATGTGTTTGGAAAAAAGAGGATACTCCACCAGAGCAACCAAAGCAGTAACTCTAGTGTTACGCAGATCGACTCGCAACCTATACGACGATAAATGGCTGAAGTTTGAAACTTACGCATGGCGGAAAGGCTTCACAGCCATAATAGCTACGCATCCTCAAGTGGCGGAATATCTATGTCATCTGAGACAGACCAGACATCTAAAGGGTTCGACTCCGTCGTAATTTGACCTTTGGTCTTCACCATAGAGTAGCCAATCACAGACGGGGATCCCATCTCATACATATGTCTGATGCAAGTCATATTTCATAGGTTCTTCTCTCACACAGTTAGAGAGCTTTTCTACTTTGTATAACATTTGCCTACACCACTATCCCTTCTTTGTACACCTTTCCCTACATTGTACACCACTATCCTTTCTTTGTACACGACTATCCCTTCTTTGTACACCACTATCCCTTCTTGGTACACCACTATCCCTTCTTGGTACACCACTATCCCTTCTTTGTACACCACTATCCCTTCTTGGTACACCACTATCCCTTCTTTGTACACCACTATCCCTTCTTGGTACACCACTATCCCTTCTTGGTACACCACTATCCCTTCTTTGTACACCACTATCCCTTCTTGGTACACCACTATCCCTTCTTGGTACTCTACGCGGATGCCTCGTTGCAGGATGGGGGGCACATCTCAATGATCAAGTAGCGTCGGGGAAGAGTGGTCTCATACAGACAAAGAGTTCCATCAATCTACTACTAGAGATGAAAGCGGTGATCAACGCCGTACAACTATGGTCGAGCTTGCTGGATAACAGATCAGTGTCATATAGCACAGACAACTCCACGGTGGCGTTCTCTATAAATCGGCAAGGATCCACAAGATCACCAAGCCTATTGCAGCTCATTCCAGTTGTTCCAGATCACGCAAAAAGCAGACATCTGGACAAAGGCGTCACATACCTGACAAGAACGTACTAGCAGACGCCTCTCTCAAGACCCACACCTTGCCACCAACAGAATGGATGTCTATCCAGAAGCTGCCGCCGGAACATAAGGGAGATCACTCCAAGCCTGGGCAACAGATGCACTGGAGCATGTCGTGGGAAGGACTAAAGCGGCTACGCTTTTCCATCCCTGATACTACTGCCAAAAGTACGCACCAAGATCAAACAGACACAGACGCTACAACTGACTTTGGTCGCGCCTTACTGGCCAGCGAGAGCATGGTTTCCAGATCTAATAGAAAACCTAGGAAGTCCAGTAATCAAGCTACCAGATTGGCCCGAACCTACTGATACATCCGCACACCAAGCTAAGTCCACAGAAACTCCAGCAGTGTTCCAGCGACACGTGTGGACCGTATCAAAATGTGTTTGAAAAAAGAGGATGCTCCACCAGAGCAACCAAAGCAGTAACTTCTAGTGTTATGCAGGATCGACTCACCCAACCTATACGACGACAAATGGCTGAAGTTTGGAAACTTACGCATGGCGGAAAGGCTTTACAGCCATAATAGCTTCACCGCATCCTCAAGTGGCGGAATATATCTATGTTATCTGAGACGGAATGAACATCTAAAGGGTCTGACTCTATCGACTTACCTCGCTGCCATCAGCACAGCGATTATCCTTGAAAACAGGCATCGATACGGGCGTAATCCGTCGTAATTTGACCTTTGGTCTTCACCATAGAGTAGCCAATCACAGACGGGGATCCCATCTCATACATATGTCTGATGCAAGTCATATTTCATAGGTTCTTCTCTCACACAGTTAGAGAGCTTTTTCTACTTTGTATACTATTAGCCTCACTGTGTACACCACTATCCCTACATTGTACACCACTATCACTTCTTTGTACACCACTATCCCTTCTTTGTACACCACTATCCCTTCTTTGTACACCACTATCCCTTCTTTGTACACCACTATCCCTTCTTTGTACACCACTATCCCTTCTTTGTACACCACTATCCCTTCTTTGTACACCACTATCCCTTCTTGGTACACCACTATCCCTTCTTTGTACACCACTATCCCTTCTTGGTACACCACTATCCCTTCTTTGTACAC